>NC_056558.1:6361674-6584540 GCF_013358625.1 Macadamia integrifolia | reverse complement strand
TTTCCTTGTGTGATTCATTTCTGCGTGAATTCATTTTATAGTTTTTCTCTGGGAGTAGGATCTTTGTAGCTACATGGAATGTGGGTGGAAAATCACCACCTAGTTACTTGAATCTTGAAGATTGGCTCCACACTTCACTTCCTGCAGACATTTATGTTATTGGGTATGTCCTGTTGATGTTCACAATTTTCATCTCTTCTGTAGCCATGCTACTGCAACAAGATTAATGGAAGCTGTTGTGATCCCATTATCCAGATTTCAAGAAATTGTTCCGCTGAATGCTGGGAATGTTTTAGGCGCAGAAGACAATGGACCCGCAAGGAAGTGGCTGGCTCTTATCCGAAAGACTCTTAACAATCTCCCTGGCACCAGTGGCAGTGCTGGTTATCACACACCTTCACCAATCCCTGATCCAATTATAGAATCAGATGCAGATTTTGAAGGTTCGACGAGACAGAAGGCCTCTTCTTTCTTCCCCCGCCGGTCATTCCAGACAAGCCGTAGCATGAGAATGGACTATGACATGTCAACCTTGCAACCCCGGCTTGATCGACGATTCAGTGTATGTGATCGGGTTATTTTTGGTCACAGGCCGAGTGATTATGATCCCAATTACAGAGGGGGTTCATCTGATGATGAGAATGTGCCTACGGATTCCCCGAGTACCATCTTCTCACCAATGTCCTATGGAGGGTCCACATCCATGGAGGACAGAGAGAGACCGTCTGGGCACTCGAGGTACTGCCTAGTTGCAAGTAAGCAAATGGTTGGGATATTTCTCACAGTCTGGGTGAGGAGTGACCTGAGGGATGATGTAAAGAATATGAAAGTTTCATGTGTTGGCAGGGGATTGATGGGTTATCTTGGAAACAAGGTACACTGTTTACATGAATCATTTTTCTTGCATATACACCCCTTAGATAGGATTTCTGGAATAACAAGAAGCAATTTCACAGAACTAAGTGGAAATTTTATGTTTGGGTTTTCCAGGGCTCAATCTCAATCAGTATGTCTGTACACCAAACTAGCTTCTGCTTCGTATGTAGTCATCTAACCTCTGGACAGAAGGAAGGTGATGAACTAAGAAGGAACTCTGATGTCATGGAGATCCTGCGGAAGACAAGGTTTCCACGTGTTCAAAGAGTAGGGGATGAAAAATCGCCAGAAACAATCCTCGATCATGAGTAAGACTCTTATTCTATTAAGCCAGTTCTCCGACTCCTTTTCTCTAAATTGATGTAAATCCTCATTCTTTTTCCCTATTCCCCAAATCATCAGGTTATCTGAAACATTTTCTAAAAGGGATAATTAAGAAGTAAATTATTGAAGTTTTGCTGAGATTTGAATTTTCTAATTGATGCTTCTCTTGTTCAGTCGAATTATATGGCTTGGGGATTTGAATTACCGAATTGCACTATCTTATCGCTCTGCAAAGGCACTTGTGGAGATGCACAACTGGAGGGCATTGTTAGAAAATGATCAGGCATGATACTTGTCCTTGCATCATGTACACTTCATGTTCTCGGCATTCTTTGAAACTAGAAAACCTTGTCAATCTGAATATTTGACAAATTTCTTCGCAGCTTCGGTTAGAACAGAGACGAGGTCGTGTATTCGAAGGATGGAATGAGGGGAAGATATATTTTCCCCCCACCTACAAATATTCAACCAATTCCGACAGATATGCAGGGGATGACATGCACCCTAAAGAGAAGCGACGAACACCTGCATGGTAAAACCCCCTTTACTTACTAAGTATGAAGGAATTTATGTAAACTAGGCACCACACAGAATACTTTGAACTCAAATATTCTACACAAACATATTTGGGAACTGATTTAGCCTTTTCTCTTTTGGGTGTGAAGGTGTGATCGCATCTTGTGGTATGGAAGGGGCCTCCATCAATTAACGTATGTTCGTGGTGAGTCTAGATTCTCAGATCATAGACCAGTTTATAGCCTTTTCTCTACTGAAGTTGAGTCCATCAGCCGTAGTCGTTTTAAGAAAAGCATGAGTTGTTCTAGTTCCAGAATTGAGGTGGAAGAACTGTTACCATACTCACATGGATATACTGAACTTAGTTTCTTCTGAATGCTGGATGGAACAAATAAAGACCCACATTCAAGTATGCTCTCTCTCTCTCTCTCTCTCTGTGCCACATTATTTTTTCTGCCTCTATTATTGATTTTATTTCATCACTGAACTTTCCTATTTTATTGATTTTTAGGAACCCACATATTTGTCAACAGAGTGAATAGGCCGTTCTGCACTTGGGAATGTTTCCCTTTTATGTATTCAGACAATCTTCGAAGAATTGAAGGCACTAATTATTGTTTTCTTTCTTAAGGTAAAGTATTGAAACATGGGAAACATTCCAATCAAGTCTTGACTTCTTGTGATGTTTTCTCCCCATAATTGGAGTGTTTATTATGTTGTATAACCAGACGTCCACGGAAATATTGGATTCAGTTGATGAATTCTCATCAATCTTTTGAAGTCCAAACATGGAACTTCTCCTTTCTCAATCAGGTGATTACTTAAAACAATTACCTTGATTTGGTTAGATTTTTCTTTTATTGTGTTTCTTGTTTAGGGTAATGAACTCAGTATCTAAACTAACTAGCAAGGGATCACACCAAGGTGGCATTCTGTCTCTGGCCCCATATCAAGTGTTTAAATCCTGGAGCTGCATCTATTTACGAATCTCATTTTGCTCTTGGTGGTGTCTCTTTTGGCAACCTATAAAACGAGGGTTATTGGAATGAATCCAACAGTCACTTCTCCAATAGAATTTGTACTCCACATATAATCTGAAAGCATTGTTGTAAATTACAACCTCTTTTACTTGAAAGTTCTGTTTAGTGGGTATCTTTCATATTCTTATTCTCATCTGTTATTTGGTCCCCGGTTGCAGACAGTCTTGAAGAATCACTCTTGTATTGAATGGGCGACGGAGACATTTCCGTCCCCCACAAACCAAAAAAGGTTGGTCGTTTTCTTCCTTTCGTTTTCAGTTAGGACCATTGTAACTGTACTCATCAATTATTTTTTGATCTTTGACCTCGGTTATTTGTCTAATTGTCACAGTGTCTTTTGTTTTATGTCAACAGATGTGTATACATATATATATATATATATATATTTATATATCCAGTACACGAGGCAGTCTACAATGTTTTCATCAGACAGAATCTAGTTATAAAATACTTGGATGGTAACAGTTACTTTTGGCTCCTTCAAGTTCAAGATGTGTTCTTATCAGGTAAGGGTGTTACACCCTTAACATGAAAATTTCAAGTCCCACAAAAGTTCAAACTAATTAAGAGACATTCAACTAAAAGGATATTTTGTTGGATTTGTTGCAGGACAAGCTTGCTTTGCTCAAGTGACATGGTGAAAGAGTCTGGCTTTTGTTAGTGGACTTTTTGAATTATTTTGGTTCTATATATTTTTTGGTTAATCATTGGATGAGGACGAGATTATTCTTTTTGTAAGAAGATGAAAATAGAGGGTAATCAAAATAATCATACTGGGAGGAGTTTGGGACGGGGGGTTGTTCAGTTGTAATTATGATTTTTGGGTCCAAAGAGAGAGAGAGAGATACAAAAATTGTGATGGAGAACATTCATGTTGGCAGTGATGTAACATAAGAAAGAAATAAAAAGAAGAAAGAGAAAAAAAAAGGGAAAGAAATTTGAAGTTTGATCATCATAAGGATCTGAAGCTGTTTGGCATGTGATGTCTTTGTTGGCTCTGCTGCTTCTGTAACTGCTAATGATTTTACTGAAAAAAGGTTGTTTTGTTGATTACAGACCCTTATTTATTTTATTTTAACTTTTGATGTGAGGAATTAAAGTTAAAAGCCAGGGATGAGTGGGGAAAAAAGCACAGTAACAATAACAGAGTTACAGTCATGGCAGGAGGTGTGCTGATAGTAAAAGAAGAGTCGGTGCTAAATTCACTTTCAAGTGGAGAGAGAAAAGAGATTACTGGTTTCTGTGTCTTGTGTGTGTGGTTAGTTTTGGACTTGTCTGTCTGGGTGGTGTGGGCGAGGCCTGTGGGGGGGTGGTAGTGGTGGTGGGGTTGTGATGGTTTTAACAGTCAAAGGGGTTATTCTCTTGGAAATCTTAAAACAAGTGGGCCCACTTGGGAGATAAGGCATTGGTTTGTTGACTGTAGGGAGGAGGTTTTGGGGTTTTTCATGGGTTTAAGAGAAGAAGCCATCTAATTTATTTAAAGAGGCTTTGGAGTTTACCTCGCTTTCACCACTTAATTGTCTCCTTATTGAAATCACCATGAGTGGTGGGTGGCCTGGTCTGGTGGGGTATAGAATCTTGGAGTGGACTTCTCTGTAGGCAAAAAAGAAAATCAAAATGGAAACACTCCAAATTGCTTTTGTTTTTACCTTTTTACAGCTGGGAATCAATAAAATGGAGTTGGGTTCTCTCTCATTTTGAGATTTGATCCTCCAATGGATTCAAACAATACAAGTTTAATGAAATCCCAAATGTTCTCTCTCTCTCTCTCTGTGTGGCACGGAAATAAGGAGGGGAGGACACAACTGGCCCACCAGGATCTGTGAAACACAACACTTTTTCTTTTCTTTAAGCAAAGATTACAGAGTAGAGAGAGAGAGATAGAGAGATCTGAGATGACGTTGTTTGACCATTAAACTTGAAAAGAAGAGTTTTGCCTTGAAAAAAAGACAATGAGGCAAAGCTATACGTTGGTCTGAATTCGTTACATCGTCTCTACAAGGGAAGCCTTCCTTCTGTAGTCTCTGTAGTCTGTACCTTACACTTCTCATTTCCTCTTCTGTACCATAAAACTTGCAAAGGGGAAATTTCTGTTTGTGTTAGTATGTACTTATTCATTTTCTTGAGAAAAAGATCCCATGCGACAGTGTATTATTTTCCATAATTCAAACCCTCTTATTTGTTGATTATGTGAGATCCACATTGACACTCTTGCATGGTAATTCAGATCTTAAGAGGCCAGCCACATCTGACATGGGGAACAATTTGGGCATGCACTCCATGCATGGGACTCTCAGCCACTGGATGCGCTAGGCTCTATCCTATATAAGGCAGTGGATCCAAATTCATCCTATGGTCCTATGTGATACACATGGATGCGTAGATGTCACATTATCTCTATGTTAGTCATAGAGTAAATCATGTGTGTAAATAAGTAGCGGAGGTTTTTTTTACATAGAAAAGAGTTCTCTGAGCTAGAGGTGCGGAGAACCAACCAATTAGGGGTCGGTTATAATTTAGAGAGAGAGAGAGAGAGAGATTGGCATAGCCTCTACCAGCTTCTCAAAATTACTTCTCCCTTTGTCTTGTAGTAGTTCCTCTCATTTCTAACAATGGATATATCAACGGTACAAGTTTTCCCTCACCCATGGGCATCAATACCATTGGATTGCCAAAAAGGAGGATAGTTTCATCGTTGATAAAAGGTGGAAGTTTCATCTTTGTTGATAAAAGTAGATTTTTTTTTTCTTTTTTAGTATACATAAAAAGAGAGAATGTGATAGTGACTCAAAAGTCCAATTATCGGGTCACTTCCCTTGTGGAGAGAAGAAATTCATGATAAGTGAAGGAGAACTTTTACCTATATCAGTCCCTATGATTTCTAAAGTATTAATCAATAGCCAAATTTATTTATTAAGGTATAAGACTTTAAGGAGAATTAAAGGTTGGACCATTGTGGTTGAGGTCCTTGAGGACTTAATGTGACACCCAGCGGCATGCTCCCAAAATAAATAAACAAATAAGCTATAACCTACAGCTGTCTCTCTAAATTTTTAATAACAAAAATTTATTGAGATTTTAATTTTTCAAATTTTAGTATGATAAATAGAATCTAATAATTATTGTGACATGTATTTACTTTTCCATTAAAGTACATACTTTAAGTCTTTAACTGCCATTCCACACACCATTTGTTTTGGGTGTAATATCCAATAGAATACATACACCTACCTATCTTCCCCCATAGCATTCTAATAAAAATCGAACTTACATTAAAAAAAGAAAAAATTTCTAGGCAGTCTACTTAGCCAAGTTATGTTAATGGGCACTTGATTTGGGAGACGTGGAGATATGACATACTCATTTCTAAGAGATTCCTTAGATTTTCTGCATAAAATTCATTTTTATTAAGACCAATTTGGGTTCTATGTATTGGACTTTTATCTAAGTATTGTTATCTATTAAACTAATTATAATACATTTATATTTCAATCATTTTACAACAATCACTAGAAAAAAAAACTCGTTAAAATTTTCTCGAATGATCCCATGTGTGGACTATGCGTGGAATGATGTCAAAAATACATAATCCAATGCCCCAAATATCATTTGTAGTTTTAGAAAATGTTTCTTCATGCCTTAACCCTAAAAGTTTGGCCTTTCCTTTGACGCATAGAAATGATGTGTTAAGTTTGTCTCGGATTCTTGACTTATTTTAAAGGATGATTGCTTCGACATATTTTGGAGTCGATCTGAATGGAAAGTTTTTTGAGTATGGTTCGACCCGATTGACCGTGACTTGATGGGTCAACCTGCGAACTTGAGGATATTATGTACTATCGTCATGTTGAGTAAATTCATTGTAATTTGGGGGTTTTTTGAGCTAGGGTTTTAGGGCAAGTTTTTTCGCCGTTGCTTGGGTGTAATCATAGTGAAACATCTTCTTCTTCGCTCGAGGATATAGCACACCACACCAGTGTGTGAACCTCGTTAAATCTCTGTGTTGTGCGGATCTATTATCTGTTTATTTTTGTATTTTTCTTGATGTTTGCTCTAACATGATGTTTTGACAGTTCAACCTGTTAAACTTGCTCTATCTCATCAAGTTTAAATGTTCTCCCATGATATTTTATTTGTTCATATCGCATATGAGCTTTTTCAAATTCGATTATTAAACAAATTACCATAATGTAGTAGTTGAGTATGTGTTCCAAGTCATCGCCCCTATACTTTGATGATTAACTAATATAGGCTTGTTCTTACATGATCGTTAGTTTTACATTTTACTAATGAACAAGGAGCATCTCCACAAAGTGCAATTGCAGACAGAGTTGGTTTTGATCTTTTGAGCACCATCATGATCATACAACGATTGTTTTATGTGTCTATCTCTTTTCTAAAATTCAATTTTTATTTATTTATTTATTTTTCATTATTTGGCAACCAAACATAACTTAACATGCTTCTGTTTAACTCCAAATGATTAAAAATTTGGTTGGCAATAAAATAAAAAAAATAATTACATCTCAAAATTTTTAAGGTATTACATAATGAAGTGTAAGGCCTACACTAACACTCTCTTCTAAATAAATTTTAGGACCTTATTGGAAGATGAATGTGTCTCCCACCCTCTCATTTGTGTGGTTTTCCACTCATGTCGTGAGAAACTTCTTCTCAAATTATGTCCGCTAGCTGGTATTTATTTAGTCATTTAGATAGTGACTGGCCTTGTTTTAGTTAGGCATCATACACCTCATGTGGATCTAGCTTTCAACAGCATAGAACACATTATGAGAGAAATTACCTTAATAATACTTAATTAATGTAGTAAGAGCTTTAAGTGGGATTACACAATCAATATTATCAAATTTATATTTTAATTTTTAATTTTATCAGAACCTTATTTCTCTTTGCAGGTCACAAGCCGGCTCTGAGCAAAAGGGAATTTAAACATATGAATAGTTTGTCAAGGGTAAAGGGACCTATAGGAAAGAGATTCTCTTACCCTCAGAATCTTATTCTATACCTTTATTTGTTCGTTAATAACTAAGAAGGTGGTGATGTGGTTAGCTTCGCTATGGAAACTGAGAATGAAAAGAAAAGAAGCGAATCTGATAGTCTGAGAATCTCCTACCAGAGGCACACCAGCTACCTGTACTCTTTTTTTCTCTGTGCCTGCCGGCACTGTCCCTTGGACTCCCCTACCGCCTCTGCTCCTAGAAATATTTCTCATGTCTGCATGGAATAAAACAGGGTTGTCCCATCTTGTCGCCTTGATTAGACTTTGATATTATACTTGCAGGTTTAACTGATAAATGATAGTGTCAAATATTTTTTAGGCAGATAATAGTTTCAAAAATTTCCTTTAATCTGGAACCATCCATGATTAGGAAAAGAAGAAGAAGAAGAAGAAACTGCGAGCATTCAATCCTTTGATTCTTCATATTAAGTATTAACAATCATGGATTTAGTTATTGGTATAGTGTTGGTATTAGATCAGATCAATTTGACACATATTGATCATTTTTGTCTTTACTTGTGATTTTAGTTTTGAAACGATATTGGTAATCAATCTGGATTGATAAAGTATCAGTTAATATCGATACAATATGACCGATTCAATACCGATATCTAGAACCATGCTAAGGATTGAGCTTTCCTAAATCCATTGTGAATCCCACCCCAACACCCCCCCCCCAAAAAAAGAATAGGGGGAGATAAGGGTGTTAATTTCAAATGGAAACTGAAACCGAGCCAAATTAATTGGATCAAACCGAACAAAATTAATTTGGTTCATATTCGGTTTGGAGTATTGCAACCCCAAAACCAAATCGAACCGCACCGGAAATTGGATAAACCCGAAACCAAATCAAAACAGGCTCAAAACTTGGACCGAAACTGAAACCAAACCGGTAAGAAACCGAAACACTCCAAAATTCATTAAAAAAATCAAAATTTGCATAGTTTTGTATACATTTGTATGGAAAGTCGAATCCAAACTAGACCAAAAATCAAAACCAACCCGGTTACAAATCGATTTAAGAAACCGAAGACAAATCCAAACCAAACCGCACCAAAATCGAAATCAAACCGAAACCAGAATTTCCTTATTGGTTTGGTTTCGATTTCAACTTTCCCACACCGAAACCGACTCAACCCGGACCAAAACCGAACCGGACCAACCGATTGACACCCCTAATTGGATGTTAGTAGTCTAGTGTGAAGAATTATAGGTACTTTCACACCTTCTAGCAGAGCCTGTGGGTGAAAAAAGAAAAAGAAAATAAAAACCTAACGGGCAAACCAACCAGGTGGGGGGGGGGATTAACTCAAGCGCCAAAGATAATTAAGACATTGACACCTAATTTATCTCATTAGTACTTTGATCACCTTAGTTAGTATTGTACCATCTCTAGATCATTTTGAAAGTTTTCCTACTTCCCTAAATCCAAAATCATGTTCTCTAAGATAATTGAGACATTGACACTAATGATGCTTATCCTTCTGGGTAGTTTTATAGTCTCAAGATCCAACCTGAGCCTATGAGTGAATCTGTGACTTGTAATTTACCATAAAAAGGAAATTTTATAAGGTCCCAGTTTGGCCTGTACATCTCAATCACTCAATCTATGGTGCTGCCTTCTGGATTTGATTTGAAGGGTTTTGAAAAAATGTCCATAGCTAGGTCCAGCACTCTTAATTTTCTTGGTGCAAACCAAACCCGTGAGGCATATAAGAATTGCGTGGGGAAGCAAGAATTCCTTTCTCTCTCATATTCTTTTTCAGAATATCAAATATTCCCTTACTTTTATATGCTTAAAAGTTAATAAAACTAACAATACTAAAAGCCACCATCCACCTAATTAATCACTCAATCCAACAGTTTCCTTTTATCTTCTTTGGAATAGGGTTGGAGTTCTCCTTTATGCTTAGGACCTTTAATTAACTTACTCCAAATGACAATATCTTGGGAAGATAGTCACTGAAGTGGTTTGCACTTCATGAGTGATAGTTTAATGACTAAGATAACTAATGCATGGTTTTAGAAATATAATTGATTATATAAATTAGATGCCAAGATCTTTATATATCTGATTTTCTATAGGATGAAAAGGTTATGGATTCTTGACTTAACGTAGATTTGTGTAGCCGGCCACTAGTAGTTGGGATAAGGCTTGATGAACTGAATACACAAAACCCGAGATTAAAGTTTTGAATCATTTTTAAACTTTAAGTCAATTTCATTTGAGAACTTTTATCCGTTTATGCGGCTATTCTATCAGTACATATACCAATGGAAGACCTTGCAGAGGTATCTTTAATGTATAAGGTGAGGCAATAGAGTCTTTTTATACATACCTATATTTAAGCGTAGATACGTGCAAGTGGATAATTTTCTTTTTTCTTAATTTTATTATTCTTATCTTTCTTTCTCTTCCGAGGGTTCTATGGAATCATTTAATGGATAAAGTAAGCAAATAGGCAAAAGAATCGAAGTGGGGCAACATAGCTACTTTGGTTTCCATTCTGTCAAGCAAGGCCTTATGCTTTTGAGGAACAAAACCCACAAAAGTAGCGCGCTTTCCCATATATTATTCAAGCTATTCTACAACTCAGTAAAACTATTTGACCGTTGCCAGACCTTCTCAACTGTTGGACTGTTATCCTGTTCACCGCCCAAAAAGAAAAAAAAAATGGGCTGAGGGATTAACAATGGCATTATATAGGTACAGTTGAATGAGTTCACCTATAAGAATAATCTCATATGTTTTTAGTCTATAGGTTTAAAATTCATTTTTTCTCTCATTATTTAATAGATTTTAAATCCATGGATAAGAGACATGATGAATTTCTAAGAAAAGTAGTTGAAAAGTGGATGAAATTAGTCAGCTATCGAGCTGGGTGAGCTCGGAGCTTAGGCAGTGAAAAAGTGCTTCCTGGCTAGCAACTCGACTGCAACTCTTCTCCATCCACTCATTTCTTTATCTACGACCACATGTTTAGCTCCTTAAAGCATACTGGCACTCAAGATTATTCTCGTATGTGAATTTGATATGGATTCCAGTTGAATGTATATATTTACATTAAAATTGATTCATAAATATGAACATATTATCTGTCACACCCCGTTCTCACTGAACCGGGCCAGTGACCGGGTTAACACCGGTTAACCCAAACCTGCCAGGATCATCTGATACTGTATTCCACCACAGCATATATACAACTAATAACAACTTATCAGATCAGCGGAAGACTAGGTTTACCTGTGAATAATCCCATAATACTTGATACCCGAATTGTGATACAATAGTTATATACATGTGGGCCCGAAGGCATGATATTTACACAATAAAAGTATAATTCACATATCAAGTATGTAAAGGAAACCATCAAAATAGTCAGAGTACACAGCTCAGCTCGGTATCAAGACTAGAGCTCAGCTTGGCATCAAGGTTTGAGCCCAGCTCGGCATCACATGGTAGAGCTCAGCTCGGCCTCAAAGTGGAGCTCAGCTCGGCCTCAGAACTGCGGTCCCGCAGCACAACTCTCGCATGAGCAGTCAGTGCCGTGCTCTAACTCCTCAGGGCCCACCAGTCCTCTTCGAGGAACTCGACTGTGGGACCCGCCCCGTGCTCTTCAGATGTATGACCTGCAAAATCATCTAAAAATGGAGACATATGTGGGATGAGCTCACTAGCTCAGCAAGTGGAAAGATAGATCACACAACAGTCCACATAGCAAAACACATCATATGCACTACATGCAATGTAATACATTTTAATTCACATCCACCTAAGCAACATTACTAAGTCTTCAGTTTAGTGCTACTACAGCCACAGTGCGCGTATACTCCGGGTACGAACAGCGAACTCCATCCCACAATACGCCCATAGGGCTGTCGGAGAAGACCCACCGTGAGTACTCGAAAAAGTAAAAACATGCCGACCACCGGCTCTCAACAGAAATGTAAATGACTGAAATTAAAGGTGCTGACTCCAGTAATTTAAAAGCAGTACGATTGGCCCTCTTGAATGTACCACCGGGGTTGCCGACTGTCATAATGACCCGCCGGGCGTTATGTCTAACCGCGACCACTGCTTCCCCCCAAATGATAACCCAACACCTTAACCCCTGTTGGGAAGGGTCGTAGCACGGGACGGTGAAAATCCTAAACCGCATGCTCCTATATGACAATAGTACGACTGCATAGTGCCTTCGTGTCCCATACCACGGGCCACCAATGCATTCGTTTCCAAGCCGACCACGGCATCTAGTCTATCAATGCATTATGCACAATGATGTAAACATTCATCACATAATCATCTCATCACTTGGCATTTAGAAAGTAACATAGCACACATGCATAACAAAGTGATGAATGACTAATCTACATAGCATATTCATGATGGCATGACTAGACTAGATATATTTAAATGAATGCCAAACAATGCCTTGAAACAAGGCCAAACGTCCTCTCCCCACTTACCTGTAGTGTACAAGGATTCCCGTTCGGTACGGGTGAGATCCGGTGCGAAACGTGTAGGATTTGGTGAACCTAACATGATCAAGCGGGGTTAGTACTTCACCATTTTAGGATCAAAATTAACGAGATCCGATGACAAAATCATGTTTAGAACGTTAAAAGAAGGTCGCACGTCCGATTTGGGTCCAATCGGACGAAAAAATCACCTTCGAGGCCACACAGGTGGGTTAGACAGGTGGGCTGTCTGGCCCACTGGTTTGGACCGGCGGGTAGGCTGGCCCGCCGGTTGGCCCGCCTGTCTGGCCTGTCGGTTGTGCCCGAAGGCCCTGCCCTCTCAGGTGGGTGCTCACAGGCGGGCCAGATGGCCCACCGGTCTTGGCGGGAAAACTGCTGTTTCTTCCCAACTTCCTCCATTCTTTGGGGATTCAAATAGGGATTTCTCCAATCCATTCTTCACACTTTCAATGTCTTATAGGAGGGTTCTAACCTAGATCTAGGTTAGATTCAAGTGATGGAAAACCATCTTACCTTCTTTGCTCAAGAACACCTTCAAACCCTCAAAATCACTTCAAACCCACAATGCTTCTCCAACCTTGTCAATACCTCTTCAAATCCTTCAAGATCAACACATAATCATCTATTAAACCTTAGATTCATCATTTCAAAGGGGATTTACAAGATCTCAAGAAACCCTACTCGAATCAAGGGTTTAAGCTTGGGTATGGTGAATGTTCAAGGAACCCAACTTTGCTTACCTCTAAATGTAGATCTAGAGTTGAAGATCACTCTCCTGGCGCCGGAATGGGAAGATCAAGCTTCGGCGCCGCTGAAATCCTTCTCTTCTTCCTCTTCCTTCCCTTCCCTTCTTCTTCCCTTTCTTTTCTCTCTCCTCTTTACTATCCTCACCAACGTACGGGTGTCATAAATGAAACGAAAAGAAAATCATAAATGCTATATATATACTTTCTAAATAACTGAATAGTTCACATGGATGGGTCACTCAGGTGGGTGGGTGCGCCCACCTGTCTGCCCACCTGAGGGCCAAAACTTGGGATTTTGACAGAGTTCAGGCCTCGACGCGAACCCCACCCCTGGCATACGATGTAATATACGTATACACCTTAATATACGGCTACAGTACCTGATTTATCCATGCATAACCTTATGATAGGTGCATGTACACGGCTCGGACTTGTCGGGCCAGCCGGTGTTTAAGGTCACTCTTGCCATTATAACCCATAAGGAACCCGCTCTAACTACCTCTGGTTCGGTTCCTGCATGGTTAAACCGGGTCAACCGCGTAATCAGACCAGGTTTAAGAAGTAGGGTATTACATTATCCCCCCCTTTTGAAAAGTTTCGTCCTCGAAATTGCGTACCTGGTTGATCAAAAAATGAGGGTACTTGGCTTGCTTTTCATCCTCTACCTCCCAAGATGCTTCTTCAAGTGAGTGATCAGCCCATCGCACCTTTACATGGGAAATGGAGCGGTTGCGAAGGGTTTTCACCTTCCGGTCCAAAATTTCAGCTGGCTGCTCTGTATAGGTCATATCAGCTTCTAGGTACTCTGGTTCCACGGGTAACATGCACGTATCTCTTCAGCATGGATACATGAAATACGTTATGAACATCCCTGAGTGAAGGTGGCAGAGCAAGCCTATAGGCTACTGAGCCAACCCGGGCTAAGATCTCAAATGGTCCAATGTATCTTGGGCTCAACTTCCCCTTTTTGTGAAACCTTTGCAACCCTTTAGTAGGAGAGATCTTGAGAAATACCTTTTCTCCTAGCTAAAACTCAATGTCTTTTCTGCGGGTGTCCGAATAGCTCTTTTGATGGGACTGAGCTGCTTTAATCCGTTCTCTAATAACGTCGACTTTGTCACAAGTCATTTGTATCATCTCAGGTCCTAACATTCGACGTTCACCTACCTCATCCCAATACAATGGAGTTCTGCACTTTCTGCCATATAACGCCTCATACGGAGCCAACCCGATTGTAGCTTGGTAACTGTTGTTATAGGCAAAGTCCATAAGAGGTATATATTCTTCCCAACTACCACTCATCTCCATTGTACATGCCCTAAGCATGTCCTCTAATATTTGAATGGTTCGCTCCGACTGACCATCCGTCTGTGGGTGAAAAGCAGTACTCAAATTCAATTACGATCCCAAGGCACGCTGTAAGATTTTCCAAAATCTAGAAGTGAACCTTGGGTCCCTATCTGAAACAATGCTCACTGGCACTCCATGTAAGCGCACTATGTTGTCCATGTAAAGTTGTGCTAGTTTGGCCATGGAGAACTTGGTCTTGATGGGAATGAAATGAGCAGTCTTGGTAAGCCGATCAACGATCACCCATATCGCGTCCATTCCCTTAGGTGTACTTGGTAGTCCGGTGATGAAGTCCATCGTAATCCTTTTCCACTTCCATTCTGGTACTGGGAGTGGCTGAAGAGTACCATAAGGTCGATGCCTCTCAGCTTTTACTTTCTGGCAGGTAAGACAAGTCGCCCCATACAGAGCTATGGTGACTTTCATGTTTGGCCACCAGTAACTTTGTTTGAGGTCTTTGTACATCTTGGTACTTCCTGGGTGGAGTGAGTACTCGGAGCTGTGTGCTTCTCTCACTATCTTGTCTTGTATATCCAAATCATCAGGTACACACAATCTGCCTCGAAACATCAATGCCCCGTCACTGGCTAAAACAAAATCTGGGTCGTTCATTGTTTGATCTTGAACCTTAATTTTGATCCGCTGCAATTCAAGATCCAAAGGTTGCTTCATTCTTACCTCTTGCCTAATTGTCGGATGCACCTGTAGAGCCATCGAGGATACAGTCAACCATTTAAGGTTTTCTGGTTGAGGTTCAAGCTCTAAGGTTGCCCCTTCATATAAGAGGGTTTCATCCATTAGCATCACCTCTTGCACGAGTGGTGGGCTGACTGGTAAGTATGAGAGCGACACAGTCTGTACCTTCCGACTCAATGCATCTGCCACTACATTGGTCTTGCCAGGATGATACTGAATGTCGCAGTCATAATCCTTCATGAGTTCAAGCCATCTTCTCTGTCTCATGTTCAAATCCTTCTAGGTGAAGAAGTACTTCAGGCTTTTGTGATCACTGTATATCTCACACTTCTCCCCATACAAATAATGTCGCCAGATCTTAAGGGCAAAAATGACTGCAGCTAGTTCCAAGTCATGAGTGGGGTAATTCTTCTCATACTCCTTTAGTTGTCGGGATGCATACGCTATTACCTTATCACGTTGCATGAGAACACAACCCAAACCAACTTTGGAAGCATCGGTATAGACTGTCATTCCACCTGTGCCTTCAGGAATAGTCAACACAGGGGCTGTCACCAACCTTTCTTTCAATTCCTGGAAGCTCTTCTCACATTCCTCTACCCAGTCGAATTTCACACCCTTTTTAGTCAACTTGGTCATTGGTGCTGAGATCCGAGCCAAACCCAAGAAGCTTCTAATTTTGGTGACATTATTGGGGCTTTCCCATTCCACTACTGCTTTCACCTTATTAGGATCTACTTCGATTCCAGCTTTAGACACTACGTGCCCCAGGAATCCAACTTGTTCAAGCCAGAATTCACACTTGCTGTACTTGGTAAACAACTGTTGTTCTCTCAACCTCTGCAACACCATTCTCAAGTGTTGAGTGTGCTCCTCTTCGGTCTTGGAGTAGATCAAGATGTCGTCAATAAAAACAATTACCCATTTATCGAGCACATCCTAAAATACTCGATTCATTAGATCCATGAAGGCTGCCGGTGCATTGGTTAACCCGAAAGATAACACCAGGAACTCATAGTGACCATACCGAGTCCTAAATGATGTTTTGGGTATATCACTGCTCTTTATCTTGAGCTGATAATAGCCAGACCGAAGGTCTATCTTTGAAAATACTCTGGCTCCTTGCAACTGGTCAAATAGATCATCAATGCATGGTAATGGATACCGGTTCTTAATGGTTAGCTTATTTAATTCCCGGTAATTGATGCACATACACAAGCTGCCATCTTTCTTCTTGACAAACAACACTGGGGCACCCCAAGGTGAAACACTTGGGTGAATAAACCCCTTTTCCAATAGTTCCTGCAACTGCATCTGCAACTCCTTCAATTCAGCTGGCGCCATCCTGTAGGGAGCCTTAGATACTGGAGCTGCTCCAGGAGTCAAATCTATGGCAAACTCCAACTTTCTATCAGGTGGTAAATGCATCAGATCATCTGGGAAGACGTCAGGAAACTCTTCAACCACCTTTACCTCTTCTAGAGGTGTAATCCTTGCATCAACATTAAGTACCGATGCTATGTAACCCTGACATCCACTTTCTAGCAACCTTACCACTTGAAGAGCAGAGACAAGGACCTTCCTCACCCGTTTCATTTTATCTGCTTGGTATACCAATTCTTTCCCTTCGTCATCTGTCACCCTAATCAGCTTTTCAGCACACATCACATTAGCTCGGTGAGCCGACAACCAATCCATACCCAGTATAACATCAAAATTCTGCATATTGAACTTAATGAGTTGTGCATCAAAGTTCTTTCCACTAATTTCCACTGGGCACGGCCCATATACTTCCTTCAACTGTGTAACTTTACCAGTAGGCATACTAACAATCATTCCTTGATCTAGGATCCTGGGTGGTATCCCAAGTTTCTCTGTGAATCTCTTAGCTGTGAATGAATGAGTAGCTCCTGAATCGAATAAAACATAGGCTTGTATGCCTGATATGGGTAGGATACCTAGTGTAACAATGCATATGATTTCAGCAGGTCATCAATATTTAGCATAAGGAAATTCTTAATTTAAAATGTACCTGCTACTACTTCTGTACTGGCCTCAGCTTCCTCGGCTGATAGAGCATACATCCTTCCCTACGGTTGACTTCCCCGAATTAAGGGAGGTCGGAACGCAGAGGGCTGACTGGAGGGCAAGGCTGGTTTGACCTGACAGTCTTTTGCATAATGCCCATAAGAATGGCAGTTGAAGCAACGAATCTGAGATGTCGGAACTGGGGCGGGGCCCCTCTGCACTTGACCCGTTGAAGATGGAGGTCGGGGCGGCCTTGGAGCTGTAGGTGCTGCACTAGTGTTCAGGCGAAAAGATGTGGGGCTCGAACCACTAGCTGGTTTAGAAGGGTAGCCAGATGACCTATAGGGCTGCCTATACATAGGCCCAGAACTATACGATCCACGGTATGCCTTGGAGGAGTTCTCCATATCCGGAAAGGGGTTTGTTCTCTTCCACAGTCCAGGGGTGAGGGACTGTTCTCCCTTTTTCTTATCCTCCATGGTCTTGGCCTTCTGCACAATCTGGCCATAGTCGGTCAAATCCAAGACCTCAAGTACAGACCCAATAGATGCTTTTAGACCTTTTAGGAACCTCGCTGCCTTCTCTTCAGCTGTCCTCATATGCCTTGGGGCAAAATGGAACAAACTCTCGAATTGTTGTTGGTACTCAAGGACAGTCTTACCTCCTTGAGTTAAAGCCATAAACTCAGTCTCCTTGTGGTCTCTGAAGCTGCGCGGATAATCGTTGTCCAAGAACAACTCCTTGAACTATTCCCAAGTGGGTTCTAGATGGGCAGCCAGCAATATGGGCTTGGAGGCTTGCCACCAAGAATTTGTCTCCTTCTTGAGTTGCAACCCAGCACAAATGAGTTTCTGTGCCTCCGTGCACTCGAGCACCTCAAATATTTTCTCTAGTTCTTGGATCCATTGGTCCGGTTCCAGAGGATTACTCCCCACCTTAGAGAATACAGGTGGTAAGTTCCTCTTGAATGACTCCACTACCTTTGACGTATTATTCGTCGGCGGGAAGTTAGGAGCATAAGCTGGATAGTAAGAGTATGGAGGAGGCATCCCATACTGAGGAATACTGAATGATGGAATTGGAGGTGTACCCACCACTTGTGGTCCCGTTCCCGACCCTATAGGCGGGTCCTGTGGAGTGAGTACCCGGGGAGGCTGACCCGACTGAGAAAGGTCCAATTGTTGCTGAATAGCAGTCATAAATGCTTGCTGTTGCTGAAGCATTTGTTACTGAAAAGCCTGTTATGACTGCTGAATTATGGTAGCAACATCTCCCGGTGTAATGACCGGTGGAGTCTCCGGGAGTGTAGTCATAGGTGGGTCCCAATGTGCCCCACCCTGACCAAGGGTCTCTGGAGGTGGTGGAGGTGAGGTTTTACCCACAGAGCGGGACCTCCTGGGATTCAGTGGTCAACCGATCGGACGAGGACCACGTGAGGTACCTTGGGCATTGCTACCGGATCTATTACGTACCATCGTATCCCTGTACCTGGAACATATCACACACCATATTGGTTAAACACCGTAGAATTGATTTCGACACACAATTTTATGCCATCACATAAGGTGTTTTAGTGTATGATAGTCTACAATTAACCGCAACTTAATTCCAAGATACAGGGCAAATGCCCCAACAGATATGTCAATGGTCCCACTTGACCATAACACATTAACATAGGAATAATAATAATAATAATCAATATAAACATGTTAATAATAAAAAAAAAAATTTCAAAATTTTCCAAGTTTACACAACCGGTGGGCTACACCGGATGGTAGGGGCCCGCCGGTCCTGGCCGAGTAAAAACACGAACAGGGCCCTACAGGCCCTGTTCTGTCTTATCTCTGCCCCAACTTCTTTCTCTCTCTCCCTTTCTTTTCCTTGGGCGATCTTGGAGGTCTCCTCGGCGCTTCTAATCGCGACTCTACTCATCAACTTGGCGCCTTTTGAGAAGATTTACATCTCTCACTTCCAAGTAAGTTTTTTTTTTCCTTCTCCTTTTTCTCAGAATTTTCACTTGGGTTAAATCCATGTGTAGGCTTTAATCTAGGCTTTCTTTCCATATTTCTCTCCATAGAATAGTATTGCCATGTGATTGTGATGTTTCTCTTGTGATCATTCCTAGTTTATTAGGATGTATCTTCTCATTTGGAGAAAAACCCCAAATCGTGCCTTAGTTTTCCAAAATTGGGGATTTCTTCAATTCTCGCTCTTTTTCTCCAATTAATGATTCATTTGTGATGCATTATACTTGATTTGTGCTTAACATGCTATAGAACTTGTGAAATGTCTCTTTTGCTTGGAATCCCCATGTCTCCCCATGAAAAACCCCTCTTTTGTATTGGGTTTCCTTAATTTCCATCACACACTTGGTATTTGTGGACCTCCACAGCCTATTTGGGTATGTTTTTGTACATTCATGATTCCACTACCAAGGCATTTCGTCTTAGACCTATATTTTCAAGTTGTACTCCATTGTGTTTGAATTTGCGCATTGGAATCGAATCCCCTCATGTTAAATATGCTCCTTGCTGTCGTTTTTGCTGTTTTATCATGTATCCCCGCTTTGTCACCTACCGTGCATCATGTCCATAGGCTCCCTATCATTTCTAGCATGTCACCTTTTCCATTGTGTGAGAATTTGGGTTTTGGGCTTCCCTTTACTGCTGTCATTTTCCTTTCTTTACTCACCCCGCTTTCTTTTCTTCTTGCCAGGATGTCATCTTGCACCGGTAAGGGACCCTCTTCCTCTGGCGTTCAACGTAAGACCACCGCTTCTAAATGAAAGAGTGCGGAAACCAGCTCTTCAGCCCCTTGCACAGGGAGACCCGGACCTACCCGGTTTGACCCTACAGACTATGATGAGGAGCTCTTCCTTAGTGCAGAGGCAGCAGCCAACTGGTCGATTTTCATGAAGAGGTCGGTGATGATGGAGAAGACCGTGGTAGTCGACAACTTCCACAAGGCTCAACTTCAGGAGAGGTTCTCAGCATTGGGCTGGGAGTCTATCCTCCACGTAGACCGTCCATGCTACGAGCAGCTAGTCTGCCGGTTCTACTGCAACTTGGAGGTGTCTTATCCGTACGGTGAGTTCACCATAGTCAGCTTGGTGAAGGGGGTCGACATCCAGCTGACTGTGGATACCTTGGCCAGCATCTTGGGCATATCAGAAGTTGGGCACCGATACTACGGTCCTCCCATGAGTAAGCCTCTGGGACCATTCATTAGCTTGGAGACGCCAGACTTCATCTACGAGACCATCTGCGGCAGCAGCACCCGTCCGGAGTCCGAGACGTCCTTCTACCCCGGGGTTCTCTTATTTTCCCAGTTGGTCCAGTTCAACCTGCTCCCCAGAGGAGGCCATCGGAACCAGGTGGGTTTCATGGCGGCCTTCATGGCGTTCTGCATCTACACCGCCACAGAGGGAGGTGTCGAGCACTTGTGCCTTCCGTACATCATTCTCAAGACGATGGAGCACCACACTTTCCACCTTGAGGATGGAGGATTCCCCTATGGCAGGATCCTCACTAGGATCTTCGAGTTCTTCGGGGTGGACCTGAGCGGTGAGGAGGGGAAGGCTCCGACTGATAGGTTCGACAGGAGTAACCTCCTAAGGATGGGTCTCTATACCCTCATGGATACACCTCCGAGAGTAGGAGCTCAGAGGGGTAGGGGTAGGAGGGCTGTCCCTATGGAGGATGTCCTTATGGAGGAGGAGTCCAGCGAGGAGGATGAGGACTATGTTCCTCAGGATGAGGGGGATGATCTGGTGGGCGATGGCATCTCTGAGGAGGCGCCTTAGGAGTCGAGGGGCCCCGGTCCTAGTTCCTCTAGAGCTGCAGCCTCACCGCATAGAGCCCCACCACCTGGGAGTGGTACATACGACTTCGAGGGCATGATGTCCACCATACAGGCCTTGCAGGATGGCCAAGTTCAGCTACTGAGAAGGCTGGACGAGAGTGCCTCCAGGGAGGAACGCATCCTGGAGAGGCAGGCCACTTTGGAGAACTCTTTTCTCCAGCTGGGCTAGGACTTGAGCACCATGGCCAATGCCATGTCAGCAGATTTTGGCCGACTACGGAGGGCGGTATGGTTGGTGAATGCGAGGTTTGACTACTATGACCATCGCCTCGACGTCAACTCTAGACCTCCGACGAACGTGGTGATCATTGATGACGACGACGATGACCAGTGAGGGCTTAGCTCACCCACACCAGCTTTTTATCTATTTTCCTCTTTTGTAGACCTTGTTGTATATTTCATTTCTTCTTATTCCTTGTATTTGCACTGTAACTGGATTCATTTGTGGAATAATATATTTTGATAGCGATTTTTGGTGGTGAAATCATATGTTGAACACTTGTGTAGTTTAGTTGTGATGTATTTTGCTACTGTTGATCATTGTTATATCATATTATCTGTTGTTTATCAGGTGTTTGTGTGTAAATTTTTGGAAATCCCATTTTACGCCGTTATGCTGCCGAAATTTCGTCAAACTAGCACTCTATAGGTTATAACCTCAACTTATTTACCTTTTATCCACTCTCACGCATGCCATGAATGCAACATATAATGCAACCCTTTTTTTTTTTTTTATTATACTTTATTCCTTGTCTTTTACTCTTTAAAGCTTTTACATTAACCCAACCCCATTTTCCTATTATAGATTCTACGGGATTCTAATGGTATGCTGTGAGTGGAGCAGAGCATCACGCTCTGATACCACCATTGTCACACCCCGTTCTCACTGAACCGGGCCAGTGACCGGGTTAACACCGGTTAACCCAAACCTGCCAGGATCATCTGATATTGTATTCCACCACAACATACACACAACTAATAGAACTTATCAGATCAGCGGAAGACTAAGTTTTACCTGTGAATAATCCCATAATACTTGATACCCGAATTGTGATACAATAGTTATATGCATGTGGGCCCGAAGGCATGATATTTACACAATAAAAGTACAATTCACATATCAAGTACATAAAGGAAACTATCAAAATAATCAGAGTACACATCTCAGCTCGGTATCAAGACTAGATCTCAGCTCGGCATCAAGGTTTGAGCCCAGCTTGGCATCACATGGTAGAGCTAAACTCGGCCTCAAAAGTGGAGCACAGCTCGGCATCAGAACTGCGGTCCCGCAGCACAACTCTCGCACGAGCAGTCAGTGTCGTGCTCTAACTCCTCAGGGGCCCACCAGTCCTCTTCAGGGAACTCGACTGTGGGACCCACCCCGTGTTCGTCAGATGTATGACCTGTAAAATCATCTAAAAAGGGGGGTACCCGTGGGGTGAGCTCACTAGCTCAGTAAGTGGTAAGATGGACCACACAACAGTCCACACAGCGAAACACATCATATGCACTACATGATATGCAATACATTTTAATTCACATCCACCTAAGCAACATTACTAAGCCTTTGGTTTAGTGCTACTACAGCCACAGTGTGCGTATACTCCGGGTACGAGCTGCGAACTCCATCCCGCGATATGCCCATAGGGCTGTCGGAGAAGGCCCACCGTGAGTACTCGAAAAAGTAAAAACAATGCCGACCACCGGCTCTCAACAGAAAAGTAAATGACTGAAATTAAAGGTGCTGACTCCAGTAATTTAAAAGCAGTACAATTGGCCCTCTTGAATATACCACCGGGGTTGCCGACTGTCCTAATGACCCGTCGGACGTTATGTCTAACCACCACAGTGACCCGACAATCGCGATCACTGCTTCCCCCCAAATGGTAACCCAACACCTCAACCCCTATTGGGAAGGGTCGTAGCACGGGAAGGTGAAATCCTAAACCGCATGCTCCTATATGACAATAGTACGATTGCATAGTGCCACCGCATCCCATACCACGGGTCACCAATGCACTCATTTTTAAACTGACTACGGCATCTAGTCTATCAATGCATCATGCACAATGATGTCAACATTCAATCACATAAGCATCTCATCACTTGGCATTTAGAAAGTAAACATAGCACACATGCATAATAATGTGAGGATGAATAATCTACATAGCATATTCATGATGTCATGACTAGACTAGATACAAGTAAATGAATGCCAAACAATGCCTTGAAACAAGGCCAAACGTCCTCTCCCCACTTACCTGTAGTGTACAAGGATTCCCGTTCGGTACGAGTGAGATCCGGTGCGAAACGTGTAGGATTTGGTGAACCTAACATGATCGAGCAGGGTTAGTACTTCACCATTTAAGGATCAAAATTAATGAGATCTGATGACAAAATTATGTTTAGAACGTTAAAAGAAGGTTGCACGTCTGATTTGGGTCCAATCGAACGTAAAAATCACCTTCGGGGCCACTCAGGTGGGTCAGACAGGTGGGCTGTTTGGCCCACCAGTTTGGACCGGTGGGTAGGCTGGCCCGTCGGTTGGCCCACCAGTCTGGCCCGCCGGTTGGGCCAGGGGGCCCTGCTAAGACCGGTGGGCAGGGTGGCCCATCAGTTAGGCCGCCGGTCTGGCCCGCCGGTTGTGCCCGAAGGCCCTGCCCTCTCAGGTGGGTGGTCACAGGCGGGCCAGATGGCCCACCGGTCCCACCCACCGGTCTTGGCGGAAAAACTGCTGTTACTTCCCAACTTCCTCCATTCTTTGGGGATTCAAATGGGGCTTTTTTCAACTCATTCTTCACACTTTCAATGTCTTATAGGAGGGTTCTAACCTAGATCTAGGTTAGATTCAAGTGATGGAAACCATCTTACCTTCTTTGCTCAAGAACACCTTCAAACCCTCAAAATTACTTCAAACCCACAATGCTTCTCCAACTTTGTCAATACCTCTTCAAATCCTTCAAGATCAACACATAAATCATCTATTAAACCTTAGATTCATCATTTCAAAGGGGATTTACAAGATCTCAAGAAACCCTACTCGAATCAAGGGTTTAAGCTTGGGTATGGTGAATGTTCAAGGAACCCAACTTTGCTTACCTCTAAATGTAGATCTAGAGTTGAAGATCACTCTTCCGGCGCCGGAATGGGAAGATCAAGCTTCGGCGCCACTGAAATCCTCCTTCTCTTCTTCCTCTTTCTTCTCTTCCCTTCTTCTTCCCTTTCTTTTCTCTCTCCTCTTTACTATCCTCACCAACGTACGGGTGTCATAAATGAAAAGAAAAGAAAATCATAAATGCTATATATATATATACTTCCTAAATAACTGAATAGTTCACATGGATGGGTCACTCAGGTGGGTGGGTGCGCCCACCTGTCCGCCCACCTGAGGGCCAAAACTTGGGATTTTGACAGAGTTCGGGCCTTGGTGCGAACCCCACCCCTGGCATACGATGTAATATACGTACACACCTTAATATACGGCTACAGTACCTGATTTATCCGTACATGGCCTTATGATAGGTGCATGTACACGGCTTGGGTACTCCCGTCTCTTCTGGCACTGGCTCGGACTTGTCGGGCCAGCAGGTGTTTAAGGTCACCCTTGCCATCATAACCCATAAGGAACCCGCTTTAACTCCCTCTGGTTCGGTTCCTGCATGGTTAAACCGGGTCAACTACATAATCAGACCGGGTTTAAGAAGTAAGGTATTACATGCATTGTCATTAATAGAAGGCCTTCTACAATTGTCTTTCTTTCTAAGCAAGTATTGACTTCAATCTTTGTACCGTTAAGAGAATTTTTAAGAAAAGTGATGGCTGGGTTTGCTGATTGATTAGTGTAATCTTCCATAGTGATGTAAATACGTAACACTTAATGCTTATTTTTTGTCAAATCAATATATTATCTAGTGTGGTATTTGATCATTAGATTTGGGATGTTTTGTGATTATTATTTTGTAAATTTTAATACTATCACTAAGAAAGTTTCAGTAAGGGGACACGGTATTCCGGCTCAAGAAGCGAGGTCCCATGATCAAACCTTCACCACTGCACCTAACTTCATGGGGCCACCGCACAAGAGTTTCCGTCACGGACTGACCCGGTCCTGTGTCAACGGTATCACAGTGACCCTAGGGACTAGTTGGGTCAAAGATCCGGACACCCTAGGTATCAAAAAAAAAGAAAAAATTTAATACTATCACTAAGAAATGTTGCTTGCACAAGTAAAGAAATCCCATGGCTGCATTAGGGAGACTAATAGCATAATATGAAAATGAAAATATATGATGTTTTGTAGGAAGATTGAAAAGTACCACTTCAGTCTAAAAAACCATTGAATAATTCTTTAAAATCTTGTCGTATGGGACTTTTCCTTTGTTTCTTTGGATCATCATATGGTATCAACATGGATAATGCTGATTCAGTGGCAAGCAATCAAGGTGTCTACGTTTCCTAGTACCTGAAAAGTCAGCAATGTCGATCCAACTTAAAGCTTAGACCTAATTGCGTATGGGTTTGGATATATTGAGACCAAAAAATGGAGAAATTCACAAATAAGACTTTGACCTTTCTAAGCTCTTTGGAAGACAATCAGACAATCCGTACTTTTTTCTTTTTCTTTCTTTATCCATAACACTCTCTTTATTGCTGTTGATGAGCCATAGATGACTTGGCAGAAAAATGTTGTGATTCACCACCCAACTCTGTTTCCTTTAAATATACTACCCAAAATGCAAGTTTTTCTCCACCAGTGAAAGCTATTCCTCTTCTTCTCTGGCGGTGGAGAACATTTGGGTCTTGTAGTCTAACACAAGGAGCCGAAGCTTATCAAATAAGAAGCATGAGCAGATTGAATTTATGTTCATCCAATATGAAGAACCAATTTCCAGATCATGTCATCGGAATTCCACTGAACTCAGTATCTTATTCAGTTGACAAGACAGCAGAGAAACATACTTGTGTGTCAGAAACTGCTAGCCCAAATTTTATTTCCACTCCTTCAAAGGAGTCTTCCAGATCCAAACAATGTAATCTCTCTCTCTCTCTCTCTCTCTCTCTCTCTCTCTTATATTTCAAATATCCAACAGCTAATTTGCTAAACTATTAGCTAAACAAAAGAATTTAAATCATTAAACTATTCACTTATGGTTTAGCTTTGACAATGCAGATAGAATTGACACACTGATAGAATGGATAAACAAGCTGGGAAGAAAAGCTGACAGTTTCACACATGGAGTTTGTGAGCATGGTAACTATCTTTTGTTAATGTTTAATTATCTATTTTCCCTTCCCTTTTTTTTTTTTTTTTTTTTTTTTTTTTTTTTAAAATTGTTCTCAGTATGAGAACTAATGAGTCTTTCTTCTGGGTGTCCAAGTTTTTCACTAAAAATATGTGTACATGTTTTTCTGAATCTCTTTTGATAACTTTGTATTTGTCTGAGAAAGATCTTAGCCAAAGCTTTCCATCCTTTTTACTTCTCTAAACTAGTATTGCCTTTGCTAGAATAATGAAACAGTATTTGAATGTTGTTCCAACAATTGAATGTTACAGTTAGATTGGGGCGCAAGGTATCTACAACTGTGAAGGGGAAATTGAGTTTAGGAACCAGAATTCTTCAAGAAGGTGGTGTTGAGAAGTTATTCAAGCAGATCTTCAATGTTAAAAGGAGAGAAGCTATTGAATGCTTCCCAATGTTATTTGTCAACAACAGCTGGTCCTATTGCAGGGCTCCTCTTTATCTCCACTGAAAATGTTGCATTCTACAGTGAGAGATCTCTTAGATTCACTCTGCCAACACAAGAGTTGATTAGAACACCTTACAAGGTAAATTCAGGATAGAAATTTCAGAACTTAAAATTTCTTGAAAATCTCTCTCTCCACCCGCTCTTTTCTTCGGATGATCCTACAAACTATTCACTTAACACATTCTTGTTATGTTATACAGGTCATGATTCCATTACAGAAGATAAAGGGAGCCAACCACAGTGAAAATGTGAAAAATCCAAACCAGAAGTACATACAAGTAGTTACTGTGGATAAATTTGAGTTCTGGTTTATGGGTTTTCTAAAGTATCAGAAAGCTTTCAATCATATTCAGCAGGCCATCAATCTTAAGTGAGTCAATTCTGCGTCATTATAACAAGAGAATTGACATCTCCTCCCACAGCAAAGGCTAAAGTATCATGTACATATTTCTTGAAGCTGGTAATGGGTGACATCCTTCATGGGTGTGGAGAAGTTTTCTTGAAGGATCTCCCAGGTGATGGTGATTGATTCTCTGTGCAAGTCTGGACTGATCTTTCAGTACAACATGACGAAAGTTTCTGTCGTGGATTTGATGAGACCTCCTGAAACTCAAGTGTCCTGAGTTAAGATTTGAGAGACTGGAAGGAGGTGGAACTGATCAGCTCTCTACCCTCCAGAGAAGAAGTTCAATCTATATAAAGCACACCCATGAAAGATGGAAGCAGAGAGATAAAGTTATCAAGACCTCATGGTCCTTTCTTGTATAGGAGAAGGCAATCTGAAAGCTCCTTTCAATGCATGGTGCAATTGCTTACTCTGGCTTTGGCATATCTTGAAGGTTCTTAATGAATCTAGTCTCAAAGTTTAGAATTCAAAACCACATCATAGCCTCTGTAAGGCAATGAAGTTTTCAGAAGGTTCTCAATTCCCAACTAGAGAAACATCATGTGGTTATCAATCGGTGCAAAAGAGAATGGAGGTCCAATTCCAAATAATATGTGCATTGTCCATACAAATGATGGTTATTGGCTGCAAAGGTAAGTGACCAGCTATGTTTCTTGGAGATTTGGGCTGACACAGGCATGCTGAGATGGAATTGTCATACAAATTTAATTAGTAAAGAAGACCAAGTTGAGTTTGGTGATTTAGTTCTGATCAAAGCCTTGATTGAAGTTGTCAAGTCTCTGTATATGGTGTGCCAGGAACCACCTCTATTTTTGCTCTTCTTGCAAATGAAACTTATATCTAAACAAAGCACAGAAGTCCTTTGGATGAAAGAAAATTGCTTTTAGTTAACTGTGCACCTTGATCTAGTATTTGATTTCGTTGTACAACTCAACAGGAATGTGCTTTAATCTATGAGGAAAATTCGGCCAAAATAATAGATTTTATTTCAGAAACACCTTGACCAAACAGTGGACTAGAGAGATCTTTCTTGAAGAAATAGAGACCTAATTTGTGTCTCTTTTCCCTTTGAAATCCTTGTAGAGCAACTAATCTATCTTAGACGAGAAGTAATGATTCCAATTCATGGTAAAGTTAGGCTCTTTTTGTTTCAAAAGAAAATAATTTGGAAAAAAAAAATTTTATGAAAAAAATAAAAAACATATGGCAAAAAAAGGTTTTGTTTACATCCAATCAAATGACTCTTGTAAATTAATTTCACTTCACTTCTGTTGCAACCAAACGACTCAGAAGGGAGAAAATTTTCCCTTCTCTTTTCCTTTTCCCTTGCAACCAAACATTGATTACAGTAAATGGATTCCTGTGGATCATAGTTTACATTATGCTTGGTTCAAACCCTTGTTTTGGCTCATGATCTTGTGAAGAATAAAATTTAAAATGTGAGAAAAGATGAATCTTGGCTAGTTTTTGACTTTGCTTCACTGATCTAGTAACACCGATCTATAATCTATAGCCCCACATTGTCCACTCCACATTCTATCATATGCTCATTACTTAGTGACCTAGTTGTCGTAGGGGTTATGACTTACGATCTTGCTAATCTTCAAATCAATGCCTTGAGAGTGGAAGTACGTATCATTCTCAAATTCAGATACTTGAGGACATGATTCAAAGACAAACTAATCTCTTGATAACCAGTATATTTTAGGTAAATTAATATTTTTTTTATTTAGCTGGACAATCTAGATTCAAAATTTATTCCACCAAAATATTTTATGTACTTCCCTTGTTCTCCATCCCTTATTTTTATCTCAATCGAACTTAAAATCCAATGGCACATATGTTCATATAAACTCGCCGATATGCTCTCAACCTGTTCTTAACTTCAATATTACTCTCTTCATGCTTTTCTTTTTTCCTATGGGGGCATGCGGCTCCTGTACATGCGTAAGGGCCAATGAAAATACACAACGAAGCATCTAATAGAGACATCATTTTCGATTTCATGGGGGACGAGCTGATTATTCCCCCTTCCCCTCCCATGTGTCTGAGTACGGGTGCTACACTCTCCCACAAATACCATTTTCCAGTATATATCAATTTAGCTCCCAAGTGGAATAATCATCCCTTGCTAGATTGGCTTAGTTTTTTTTTTTTTTTTTACCCTAACTAATGCCATGAAGATTATGTTTTGTGTGTCCTACTTGAATATTTGTCAATAAGATAAGGTAGTCCTCTTGCCGACCAAATAAAGATTCAAGTCCTATAGTATGTGGCTGTTGGGCTTGCTTAAATTGAAGCAGTCTACCCTTGATGACGTAAGTATCTCACAATCTCTCTGAATGACATGGGAAGAGAACAGCATAGTCATTAATTTGTTAACCTAAGGGGTAGCCGAGTTGGTAATTAGGGACCTTCTCCTTAGGAAGCGTGTGGTGTCACACCCTGCCTCATTTTAGGCCAAGGTATGCGGCATTGGAATACTCATTCCAGTCAACCTGACAATACCCAGGATCTCGGATGCGGATAGTAACCAAACCCAATTCTTACTCTACACTTAAATCAGAGCATACGTACAAAATTCATAAAAATCACAAGTTACATGTGGTGACCTCCTATGAATGATAATGTATAGTAGTACAGGCCCATAAGACTAATTCTATAGGTCATAATAAATATAGTGTAAATCTTACATTCAATTAAATTACAGTACATGAAGTACAACAAGAATCTCCTCTGCGAGTGTTCCATAAATATGTTTCCATATTTAAATATGTCACCAATTCTTCACCACTCCAGCTCCATCATCTAGTAATAGAGGTTAGTTGGGGATGAGCATGGTGTGAGGGTAGCAGCTGGAGACGGACTTATGCGTGTCGATTCCGTACTCTCTCCTTTTCTTCCATCTTTCATGTAAGGGAGGGGAGTGTGTCGTGTGTGCTTACCCTGGAAGCCCCACACCGCCGTATCGCCGCTCGGAGATAAGTGGGGGCCTATTTTGCAAGAGTGTAAAATTCATCATTAGAGAAGGGGGTTTGATGATGGGTCAATGCGGGGATTGGGATCATACAAATAGGGGTTTGGAGTCGCCACCTAGGGTTATGGGCCTAGGAGCCTGGGGTGGGCCCAATTCCTGAGAAAAGGGCCCGAAATTTGGTCTGGTCTAGAGATTTAGGGTAAGTGTCAGGTTGTAGAATTGGGAAGGTGTTAGGCACCCAATCTACCCGGTTCAACCGGTTTTCCTACTAGATGCTTAAGAACGAACATTTTCCACAATTATTACTATCCCACATGCATGGCTAAGTTATCACACCTATATACATTGACTGAATTTAAACTACTATATACATTAAGACAAAGTCTATATAAAGTCTACATGATGACAAGTTGGTTGAGAAACTATACCTGAACTCAACCCCTGTTTCGAGTCAAGGGGGTGGGCCCCTGATTAGTACCAACTCAGACTGGCTTTTGGATTCTCCTGGATTAGGGGAAGATGGTCTTGACCTCCAACTTCCTTTCCTCAGAAGCATTGATTGTGTTGGTATTCAGACAGGGTTCCGGCTAGGAACGGTTACTTTCGTATTTGGATTCAGACAGAGCTTCTACTAGGGAAGGCTATTTTTAGATTTTGATTGGGACATAGTTTCGGCTAGGGAAAGCTATTTTCGGGCTTAGGATGAGGTGGCACTCCGACAAAGCTTATACTAGGGATAGGCTAGGGAAGGGCTAGGATGGGGTGGTACTCCGGTAGAGCTTCTACTAGGGATAGACTAGGGGAGGGCTAGGATGAGATGGCACTTCGGCAGAGCTTCCGTTGGGAATAGTTATTTCTAGAAAGATTCCAAGGGCACTTGGATAGGGCTTCTGCTAGGAATTTCTATTTTTGGAAAGAAATAGATTGACCTAAAAATGGATTGAAGATCCCCAAAGCCCTGAAGAATACTTTGAAGATCCGAATAGAGTTTCGGATCTTAACAAAGAACTCTTCGTATACCCAAAGAACCTCAAGGGGGGGGGGTTTGTATTTCTAGTAAAAACCAAGAACGCTCAAAGGATGGAGCTGAAAAACACACTATTTTTGGTAAAAATTGGATTGGACTAAGAACTTGGATTGAAGATTTTAAAAGTCCCGAAGAACACTTTGAAGATCCGAACAAGATTTTAGATCTTGATAAAGATTGCTCCAAAGACCTGAAGAAAATCAAGAGGGGGGGGGGGAGAGAGGGCAAAGTTTCACTACTATGGAGTGAGGTGGGGTTGTTTGGTCTATGTCAAATCGAAAGGAGGGGTATTTATAAGTTTTTTCGGCCAATGGGAAAGAGGGAACATCTTTATCCAACGGACGAAAGAGGGTTTTTGGACTAAAGTGGGTGAAGAGGGATTTTATCCAATGGGAAAAAAAAGGGTTTTTTGGTCTTAAGTGGGTGAAGAGGGGACCTCTTCACCCACTAGGTCAGCGGAAAAGTAATCCAAGCCATTGACGACGACGCCCAAGATTGGGCCGAAGTACACAGGGCATGGTCAATATAGGAGGCCAGACAATGTGCACAAAGTGTGCGGGCAATGTCATGGGTGTGTGGCACATGGCACGCGGGCAGTGGCATGGATGTGCGGGCAATGGCATAGGTATGCGGGAGTGGCATGGGTGTGTGACACTATGGCTTGGGTGTGCGGCACACAAGGTTGGTTGGGGCAACAGGCATGGGTAGCAAGCATGGGCAGTAAGCATGGGCAGCAACCATGGGCTGGCAGCAGCAGGCATAGGCACTGGTTGCAGCATGCATAGGTGCAGGCTGTAGCCAACAGGAGTGCGGGTCATGGCTAGAGGGGGCACGGGTCATGGCTAGTGGAGGTGAGGATCATGGCCAGAGGGGGCGTGGGTTATGGCCAGAGGGGCCGCAGGTCATGGTTAGCGGGGGTGAGGGTCATGGCCAGAGGGGGCACGGGCTGGGTAGCAAACATGGGCAGCAACCATGGGTAGTAGGCACACGCTAGGCAGCAGCCAGTGCGCAGCATACGTGCGGACTGGCCTGCTGGCCAACAAGCACGTATGGATTTTTTTGGTGATGATCACGAGAGAACTGAATGTCTGATTTTGATGTTCCATATATCATCGGAATCATATTTCCGAGCACTATCCATCCGTATGGTCATCTTGACCAAATTCCTTCATATATAGCAAGTAAAAATTTGACCCTCTTCTCTTTCGTGCGGGGGTTTCTAGGTAGGGGAATGTTTCTGGGTTATCTGGTTAGGTAAGGGATGAATTTTAGTGTATTTGGGAAGGTAGAAGTTTTTTCCAGGTTTTCCACAGGCTTCCCAGTGTGCGCGGTATATGTACGAAAACATATACTTTTCTGGGGATGATTGCAGGAGATCTGATGGTTCGATTTTGATGTGCCATATATTATCAGAATCGTATTTTTGAGCATTATCCATCTATATGGTCATCTTGACCAGATTCATTCATATATAGAAAGTCAAAATTGGACCCTCTTCTCACTCGCACGGGGGTTTCCAGGGTTTCAGGTAGGGGAGTGTTTCCATCATCATCTCTATTGATCAGAGCTGAAAGTCGTGTCTAAGATTCAAATTTCATCATAGCCGGAGGAGGGTGACAAAATTAGGTGTCTACAGAATGCCCCTCTTTGGCCGAGGCTTGTGCCAACAGCAGAAGGGTAAAGAAAAGAACGACCACATTTTGTCACCCGAAGCATGTACTGCCATCATCTTGCTCATTTATAACGAAGTTGAAAATGCAATAGGTAATATCTCTTAACTACTTCAAAGTTGAGGACTTACCTGAGCTGTTGATGGTAGGAAAGAAATTTGAGCCCTTTCAATCCTATTAGAAGATGTTGAACTAACGTTTTGTAGTGGTTTGAGCCCTCCCTACAGAAAATGTTAGTACATGAAAAATGTTCTTCCTAGGCTGGACTTCCATCTGCCAATCCTACGGATTGATCTATCATTTACTTCCATCTGCCAATCCTACGGATTGATCTATCATTTGCAGAGATTTGAGCCCTCCCTGCAGAAGATGTTAGTACATGAAAAATGTTCTTCCTAGGCTGGACTTCCATCCGCCAGTCCTAAGGATTTGTCCATCATTTACAAAGATTTGAGCCCTCCCTGCAGAAGATGTTATTACACGAAAAGTGTTTTTCCTAGGCTAGACTTCCATCCACCAGTCCTAGGGATTTGTCCATCATTTACAAAGATTTGAGCCCTCCCTGCAAAATATGTTATTACATGAAAAATGTTCTTCCTAGGCTTGACTTTCATCCGCTAGTCCTAGGGATTTGCCCATCATTTGCAAAGATTTGAGCCCTCCTTGCAGAAGATGTTAGTATCCAATTTTTGGATTTTCCTTAGCTGGGCTTCACATGTGCCAGTTCAGGGAAAGTGGTCTCCAGGGTAGGTCTTTTGAGCCAATCTGGCCTATTAGGTCTTCCAGGCAGGTTCTTTTAAATTGGTCTGGGCTATTAGGTCTTCCAGGCTAGTTTTTTCGAACTCGGCTGGGCTATCTAGTCTTCCAGGTGGGTTCTTTCGAACCAGGCTGGGCCATCTAGTCTTCCAGGTGGGTTTTTTCAAACCGGTCTGGGCTATCTAGTCTTTCAGGTGGGTTCTTTCAAATCGGTCTGGGCTATCTGGTCTTTCAGACGAGTTCTTTTCGAATTGGGCTGGGCTATCTAGTCTTCTAGGTGGTTCTTTCGAACCGGGCTGGGCTATTTGGTCTTCCAGGTGGGTTCTTTCGAATAAGTTTGGGCTATCTAGTCTTCTAGGTGGGTTCTTTCGAATCAGTCTGGGCTATCTAGTCTTCCAGGCTGGGCTATCTGGTCTTCCAGGTGGGTTCTTTCGAACTGGGTTGGGCTATCTGGTACTGTCAATTATAGGAAAGAAATTGGCTACTCTTTCAACCCTGAAAAAATATTAATAATTGATTCTTGATTTTTGACCTTTGATTCTTTCATTCTTCTTTGGATTTTTGATCTTTTGGACTTTGGAATTGAAATCTTGAATTTTGACCTTTGAATTGGAATCTTGAATTTGGACTTTTGAATTGGAATATTTATTTGCTCTTGATTTGGATTGAATTTTGCTTTTCACATGAATTTTATGACTTTCTATTTGAATTTGATTTTCACCTTTCACATGAATGTGATGTAAATTTTATCTGCCACATTAATTTACTTTGAGTTTTACTTTCCACTTGAATTTGATTTTCACCTTTCACATGAATCATGAATGTGATGTAAATTTCTTTGTTTTTGTGGTAAGCTTTTTTGAGTTATACCTTGGAATTGGAATCTTTTTTTTTATTTTATTTTTTTATCTTTGACTCTTTGATTCTTTAATTCTTTTTCTTTCTTGGGTTTTTGATCTTTGGTTCTTGACCTTTGATTTTTGGCCCCTTTTTATTTTTTATTTGAATTTTGAAATTTAAAATTTGATTTGAATTTGTTTTTATTTGTTTTTATTTTTTTTGAATTTTGGGTTTTGATTTTGAACTTTGAAGTTTGATTTTGGATTTTGATTTTTGCATCTTGATTTGAATTTTGGATTTTGATTCTTGATTAAAAAAAAAATTCTTTTGATTCTTTTTATATTTTGGATTTTGATTTTGATTTTTTTTTTTGAATTTTGTATGGAGGTGGGATTTTCACAAATTTTTTTTTTTTTTATCTTTGATTTTATTTTATTATTACTCCTTGCTTTGACCATCTTTTGTGCCTCCCAGGATGGGTAGGTTGCTTCTCTGAGGGAATAGAATGCTGACCAGGCCACACAGATTGAGGACCTCACAGCACAGCTGGTGAGTTCGCTGTCAACACATGATACTGTTACGTCTAGTAACTTGATGACTTCTGTAAGTATGTCCAAGTATGGCACAGATGAGGCTGGTGGTCCCTAGAGATCAGTTCCTATTGTTCCTGCAAAACACAAATGTTATTTTTTTCTTTTTCTTTTTCCCTCTCCATGTTCATATTTTTTTGTTTTCACCTTTTGTATGGCCAGACTTGGCTCTTTATTTTGGAATGAAACCTTATCTCCTTTTTTTTTTTTTTTTTTTTTTTTTGAGTTCAGGAGTTTGAATTTTAAGGCACGATTAATTCCACAATTCAAGTCTTCATTAGAATAACCGGAATGACGATAAAATCCAAACATCACCTCCTTCTATTACCAAGTGAATTTTATAGGAGAGAAACAACTTTTCTACCATAGACAAGATAGTTATGTAACAAGGTAGGGAAACAACTCTTAGAGTGGGTGGAAGTTCACTAACTCTTGTGGGCCCATCGCCTCGAGCCCATATTTTCGGCTAATGTATATAGGTAAATAAAAAGATATTTGAGTCAATCCCATCAGCCTGACGTAGTTGTAGCCAAGGGTCTTCGTCAGAAAATCTTCTTCTGGCCTCCCTGGAAATTTTCATGTAATGTCCTTTGTAGCTCTTCCTTGTAGGTACTCTTTCCAATCATCAATGAGTTTAAATTCTGGGACTTCACTCTTTTCTCGGTATCGATAACAAAGAGCCCCGAGTTGACCTCCATTTGATGGCCTGTTCAACTTTAGCTTATCAAATAGCAAGAGTTGGAAAATGGCGGGACATCCTTGATAATGATCGAGTCCAAACTTGTGGGTATGGTTCATGTCATCAAACCCTTTGAATGTTTCAACAAGGACTGTGGGAATGATATCTCTTCATTTTTTCAATTTCTTTATCACTTCTATCAAGACAGTTGGTGTACCACATCTCGGAGTTCGGAGAACATAGTGAGCTATCATGCACAGTAGATAAGCACCTTCTGACATTTGCTGATGGATTCCTCCCAGTGGTAGGTATTGAATGAAGCTCTAAGCCACCTTTAGAATGTCAATCTTTCCATATCTGATGAATTACTTCATTTCCTCTTTTTCCCATCCAAAAAAGTTTTGAATCTCTTATGAGTAATCTTTCTTCAAAGATGGTTGAATCAACTTGCCCTGAGGTGAAGATAACATATAAACTCGAAATTCCTCGAGAGTTGGATAGATCTCCACCAACCCAAACCAAAATATATGAAGATTAGTATCCCAATATTGAGGCATCTGTCAGAGCAGATTGTGATGTAGCTTAATGCACCCAATTCGACCAAGTATTGACATATTCATGGATTCTAGCAGTCCTGGTGCCACTATGCTCATGTCCAAGGTCCATTTCCTCAATGTCTCATCCAAGGAGCCCATGACTTATCTTGCAATTATCATAAACAAAGAGAAGATGTGATGATTTTTCAAAGCATTACTCATTAACTACTGACACAACCAAACCTTTACCATTGTTGCATCAAGTTCTCCTTTTTTTTTACTGATCAAGGATGAGGAATAAACTGGCCTTGATAAACTAGAGTCGGCTGGAGACTTTTGGGGGATAGAATTCTGGATAAGAATTAATAGACCAATGGGTGAATGATAAATACCTAATGGCCTTGTATGCCAAATGGTGATTTTTGGGGGACACAAACTATGATGATATTTTAAAATACCTTGATTTAATTTAGGAACCAATTTATTGCCTTGAGGTTGTTGAGGGGTCAAGTTGCCTACGTATCCCTTGAGAGGAATCAGGTCTGACATAGTTTGAGCTATTCTCCATTTCAGACATAATATTTCTTGAGTTGATCCATGTTGACCAGTCTAGGTATTTCTTCACCGTTGTGGTTTATGAGTTTCACTTTTCCTAGTAAAATCTCTTTTGACGGTGAATGGGCTGCTCCAATTGGGCATGAATTTTTCTCTTAGGTCATGAATTGGGGCCCTTTGTTCTCGAAGAACAAGTTTGCCCTCCTCTATGTGGTAGGATTTCACATTCTTGTTAAAGGCCCTGGCCATTCTCAGTTGATATTTTTTTAGATTATCCATGGCTTTCATGCGCCTTTCATCAAGAAAATTGAGCTTGTCATGTTTGGCCTTCACCCACTTTCCTTCAGGTAGCTGACTATCAAGGAGCACCCTTAGGGATGATACCAAAATTTCCACAAGTAGAACTGCCTCAACCCCATATACCCAAGAGAAAGGGGTTACCCCTGTCAAGGATTGTACAAAAGTCCAGTATGCCCATAAGGCAAGGGGTAACTTATTAACCCAATTCTTATGTGTTTTCGCCATTTCCTGTAGGATGACTTTGATGTTCTTGTTGGTTTCTTCCACTGACCCATTGATCTGTTGCTTGTAAGTGGTAGAGTGATGCTTTCTGATACCGAACTTTGTGCTGATTTTATCGATCTTACCCAAAAAATGGGATCCCTAATCTGATATCAATTCTTGAGGAACTCCATATAAGGAAATGATATTTTCTTGGATGAATTTTTCCACCTTAGCAGATGTGAGGACCGCATAGCACTGAGGTTCTACCCACTTGGTGAAATAATCAATGGCTACCAAGATGAACTTGCGACCATTGGATGCCTTGGGGTTGACCTTTCCAATGATATTGATGCCCCAAGTGGAGAATGACCAAGGTGAACTGAGCGAATGCAACTCTATTGGTGGGATATGTATGATGTTAGCAAATATCTGACACATATGGCATTTCCTGATAAAGTCCACGCAATCTGCTTCCATTGTGTTCCAGTAACATCCCCGCCTGAGGATCTTCTTAGATAACATCTTGGCATTCATGTGGGGTCCACAAAGACCTAGATGAATTTCTTTCATAATGGTCGTAGCTTGTCCTCATCTACACATAATAACTGTATTCCGTTATAGGATCTCTTATATAACAGATCCTCTTGAAGAAAAAACTAGGTGGCATATCTTCTCAGAAACTTATTTTCTCTATTAGTTGCTTCAACTAGGTACTTCCTTTCCCTAATGAAATCCACTATGTGAGTGAATCAAGACTGACCATCCACAGTGAGAGAGTTCACTAAATTCTGATAAATGGGCTTGCTTCTTTATTCCACCAAGAATGGTTGAACCCTAGCCATAGGGTTGCATTCTACCATGGAAGCCAAGGTTGCAAGGGCATTAGCAAATCTATTGTTATCTCTTTGGAAGTATTCAAACCAGATCTTCTCAAAATGTGTAGTCACCTCTTCCAAATGTTCTTGATATGGTTTTAACTTTTCATCTCTAGTTTTCCACTTTCCATGTGTCTAACAAATGATGATGGATGAATTGTTGTAAACCTTGATCCTTTTCACACCAATGGTCAAAGTTGTTTCGAGCCCCAAAGCACAAGCTTCATATTCGGCAATATTGTTAGTATAGGGAAAATCGAGAAGGAATGATGAAGGTAAATAAAGGCCGTCAGGAGTGACAAGCAATATTTCTTCACCACATCCCTTCTGATTGACTGTTCCATAAAGAATAACTATCTTTCATTAACTGTGTCTTCTTCCTCTATTGCTGTGATTCCTTCGTCGGGAAAGGCATCATCCAAGAATCTTCCATCTTCTGTGGGGTGGGCAGTCAAATGATCGGCTATGGCCTACCCCTTAATAGATTTCTGAGTAAAATTGGTGATGTCAAACTCTGATAATAAAAGCAACTAATGGGCCATTATTCCGGTTAGGGCTGGTTTCTCGAAGAGGTATTTGTTGGGATCCATCCTTGAAATCAAGTGCACTGGATAAAAAACCATGTAGTGTCGTAATCTTTTGTCCAAATCAATGTAGCACAAGTTCTTTCCAAAGATGTGTACCATGTCTCATATTCTAGGAATTTTTTGCTGAGGTAATATATAGCATGCTCTGCCCCTTATTTCTTCTCCTTATGTGCTAGCAAAGAGCGCATAGAATATTCTCCTATGGATAATTACAAGAGAAGTGGTTCTCCTTCCATCGGAGGTGTCAATACTAGTGGGTTCATGAGGTATCCCTTAATTTTATCAAAAGCTTATTGGCATTGGTCATTCTATTCCATGGGTTGATCCTTCTTCAGCAGCTTGAAAATTAGTTCACAGATTGTAGTCAACTTAGCTATGAATCTGCTAATATACTGGATGTGACCCAAGAATCCTCGTATCTGCTTCTCAATCCGTGGTGTGGGCATCTCCTGAATTGCCATGATCTTGATAGGGTTGACTTCAATGCCTCTTTCACTCACCGAAAAACCTAACAACTTTCTTGCTATTACCCTAAATACACACTTTTGAGGGTTCAACTTCAGTTGATACTTCTTGATTCTTTCAAAGAAATGCCTTAGCGAGGGAATATGCCCTTGTTGATCTTTTGACTTTACTATCATGTCATCCACATAGACTTCCACATATTTGTTCATCATGTCATGCAATATGGCTGTAGCTGCTCTCAGATAAGTTGCCCCGGCATTCTTCAATCTAAAAGGCATCACCTTGTAATAATAGGTTCCCCACGGAGTGGTGAAGGCTATCTTCTCATGATCTTCTGGGTGCATGCTTATTTGGTTGTATCCCGAGAATCCATCCATAAATGATAACAAAGCATTCCCTTCCGTATTATCCACCAATACATTAATGTGAGTTAATGGGAAGTCATCTTTAGGGCTCACTTTGTTAAGATCTCGGAAGTCCATGCACATTTGTACCTTGCCATCTTTCTTTGGTACTGGTACAATGTTGGCCAACCATTAGGGGTACTTCAACACCTGTAGAAATCCTGCATTCTATTGCTTCACAACTTCTTTTCTGATCTTCTCACTCCATTATGGCCGCATTCTTCGGAGCTTTTGCTTTACTGATTTTACCCCAGGGTAGGTTGGAAATCGATGTTGCATGATATTGTGGTCTATACTAGGCATATTCTTATAAGACCAAGCAAAGACTTCGGTAAACTCCTTTAAAAGACTAATCATCTATTTTGCTTCTTCATTTTCTAGAGTGGTACCAATTTTTACCTCTCGAAGGTATTGGTTGGTTCCTAGGTTAATAACCCGAGTATCCTCACGGATGGGTTGGGCTTTCTTTGATTTGCATTATTTTTTTAACTCTCGATATTTATTAAGATCATCATCAGAAAAAAGGAGACAAGTCATACTCGGAATCAAAAATTTGATTCATGAAACGAATAACAAACTCGACATAGACGGACTCTGGACTTGCCTCGAGAGGGGAGGCCTACACGAAATCATAAACAACAGATTTGACAACTGTCTTGATGCTTTTGTCAGTGGTATTTAGGTTGGTTGACTCGATAGCATGAGTAAACTTGAAGTCTTCTCCAATGCTAGTCCAATTTAAGAGCAGTTTAATGGCTTGATGGATCCGGAGGTGTGGCAAAGAGCCTTCTTCTCCTTCTAAGAAAGTTGTCGCTATTTCTTCAATGGTATTGATATCAGATGCCTGTTTCTTCACAAAGACGAGTTGATCCAACTCATATTCCCTAAAGCTGAACTTTTTGAGGGGTGATGATTGGTGAAGGCTGCTTAATCCAACTTTTCAAGCCTGTTGAGGGATGCCATCCCAGTGCCTCGGTCACATCTTTGACCACCATTACGGGTCTTCCTATTGCAATTGATTCAGGCACAGTGCATGCAGATCATCATTCTTTGTGCTCTTCTTTGCTTTGCATATATGCTCCTTCCTCTGAAAGGCCTGGGCTACAGCTCATGTAGCTTTTGAGATATTAGTTTTTGTATAAACGAATAGATGTAGTTCTTCAGATTGGTGGAAAGTTACAAACTCCAGATGAATCTTATCTTCTTTTCCTATTCTCACTTCAGGAGTACCCGAGGTCTTAAGGCCTCCTTTGACCGGATCATTGTCATGGGGTTGTTAGAGGAGAACCCATCTTCAATTAGTGCTACATCCAGTATTCCAGTGATGTAACTATCATATTCTCTTTCCGTTGGAACCTCCTCTTGAGGTGTGTTTAACTGAATCAAAGGCGTAGGGTCATTCTCTTGACTTTCCCTCAGAACATTTACTAACTCTACTCACGAAGTTATTTCTGGAGATTCTGGCAATTTCAGTATATCCTTCCAGCTGTACCCACCAATCCATCCTTCTTTTGGATTTGATGGATTGTCTACCAAGCCCTAGGAATGATAATGATATAAGGGTGATAAAGGATATGAGGTGGGGTGATATGAAGGGGATGTGATGCAGGAGATAGGGTATTCTGATGAAGATAGTGGATGACAGGATGCTAAAGGGGTTCCTGCTCTCTGATGGTATGGTGAGAGGGAAGATAATGGCAAAGGTGGATGGTATGAGATGGTGGATTCCTCTTCTGAGGTCAGTGATGAAGGAGGGAAGGTGGGCATCTGATCCTCATCTTTTGACTCTTCTCCTGATGGTTCTTCTTTCTCTGAGGTTTTTATCAAGTGATCTCTTCAAGCCCGTGGCTTCATGAGTTGAGTGGGGTCACTTTCTATTGATTTTCCTTTGTACCTGAACAAGCACCACGTGCACCCGACCAAGCCCCAAGGGCACCCGACCAAGCCCTACGTGCACCCAACCAAGCTCGGACGTACCCGACCAAGCTCCAGTGCCCCTGTTGAAGCTCCAGCACCCCTGTTGAAGTTCCAGTGCCCCTGTTGGAGTTCCAGCGCCTTGCTGAAGCTCTAGTTCCCCTGTTGAAGCTCTAGCACCCCTGTTTTAGCCCCAACACCCCTGTTTTAGTCCCAGAACCCCTGTTTTAGCCTAGCATGCCTATCGAGGCCCTGACACCCCTGCCAGTGATCGAAATCCCCATTCCGGTGATCAATTTGGAGAAGGGATTCCCTCTTCACCCGCCTATGTACCCCACACTGCCCCGCTAGCGTACCCTACACCGGGGCCTCCCATTGGTCCAAAAAGGCATCTATTTACCTTATTGGCCCAAAAAAAAAAAAAATACTTTTCCCCCCCATTGGCCAAAGAAATTTACCCTTCACCCCATTGGTTTAAAAAAATCACTTTTTCACTCCATTGGTTGAGGAAATTCCTCTTTCCTTCCCATTGGTCCAAAAATTCTATAAATATCCCCCATTTTCTTTGGTTTTTCACACCACAACAACCCAAGCCTCCAAGTGAGCATCTCTTGTAGAGAAACTTTGCCCTCTCTTTTCCCCTTCCCTCCTTAAGGTTTTTCAAGTCTTCGGAGAGATCTTCATAAGATCTTAATTCGAAGTGTTCTTCGAGCCTTCGAAACTCTTCAATCCTTTACCTTCTTTGAGTGAGATTTTTGTGTAAAAGAGGATTGAGCAGTCTCCACCACCTCTCTACCCTCAGAAAGTTCGGCTTCCGAGAGCACGAGGTTGATCAACTGGTATTTATAAAGAAGCAAGCACCTATTCAGAAGAACAACTGCACTATTAAAGAAATAGCAGCAACTTTCTCAGGAGGATAAGGAGGCCCTTTGGCACATCTACTCATCCATTGAGCCATCGCACTGCTTCTAAATTGGACTAGCATTGGGGAGAACTTCAAGTTATCATCTACAGCAACTGTTGGCCTCACTAAAGGGATCAAGGTGAGAAACCAAGCCCCATTCATCTCCCATCTTTTATGCTGACTGTGTTCTGTTTTCTGAAGTTCATCTCGAACATGTTCAAAATCCAAAAGGTTACTTGGAACTCTATTTCCGAGCAGGTGGGAAATCCATTAAAAGGAAGAAGTCCATTCTCACATTCAGCCCCAAACACAGCTTCATGAATTAAAAGATGGTTATCCCGCATCTTACATATTAAATATGGAGATGGCCCTCAGAAGTACCTTGGCCCATCACTTGAATTCGGAAAAATAAAATCTAGCCCCCACTAAGCGGATATAGGGGTGGAAAGAGAAACTTCTCACTCATGCCGGCAAAGAAATCTTGCTGAAAGTAGTGAACTCTTCTTTATCGAGCTATGGGGTGTCGTATTTCAAACTGCCCTCAATCCCATCATGGGTTAATTCGCAAGGTCTCTTCCAAGTTTTATTGGGGGCGAGGGGAAAATGACAACAAAATCCATTGGATTTCTTGGGACAGACTCCGTAAATGTAAGTCTAGGGGTGGTCTTGGATTGAAGCATCCATATATTCTGACTAAGGCGCTATTATCTAAGGTCACATGGAAGTTATGGAAGGAACCAAATTCTTGGTGAGAAACTCAGTTGAAGGTGATCTATTTTCCACATTCAGATTTTCTCTCAGCCAGATTCATTCACCGTCCCTCTTGGGCATGGTGCAACATTCTCCTTGGCCGGAAGGTTTTCCAAGATGGTCTCCTTTGGGTGATTGGTCTAGGCTCCAAAGTTCGTTTATAGGGTGATAAATGGATCCCTTCACTTCAGAATTTCTCTCTGCAGTACCCTCCTCCTCCTAACTGTCCTTTATTGTGGGTCTCTGAAATTATTGATCCTATTAATAGAATCTGGAAAGATGACCTTCGTCACCTCTGGTTCGCTCCTTCAGATGCACAAGAAATCAAGAAGATCAAGTTGAGCTTGTTCCCTAGAGAGGATGTTCAAGTCTGCAGTGGATCCAAAAATGGTGTCTTCTCTGTGAAGACGACATACCATTTCCTTTCTAACCAAAGGGATCATTTAGCTGCCCAAAGGAGCTCCTCTCCTCACAAATCACCCACTCTTCAGATCCCTTCTCATATTTGAAATTTTATATGGGGATGCCAAACGTTCCTAAGCTTCGAACCTTCCCATGGCACATGTGTGCTGATGGAATTCCTACTGTCGATGGTCTTTGCAGGCACCAGATTCGGGTTGATCCCAATTGCTCTCAATACAGGGTAGGAAATGAAATGATTGATCATATTATCTTGTATTGCCCATTCACGAAAGCAATCTGGTTTGGGTCTTCCTTATCTCACTGTATTCCGAGGATGAGAAAAGCAGTATCCCATCATGGATCCAACTCTTGAGCTCTCCTAGTGCTTATGACAAGCCTGGGGTACGGAGAAGCTTCAGTCTATGCTCTTTCATCTATTGGATCTGTGGTTGGCTCGGAATGATCTTCTCTTCAAGAAAGCTAATCATCCCTCGCTTGAGGTCATCCAGAAGGCTGAATCTTTTGCTTGAGGTCATCCAGAAGGCTGAATCTTTCTTTTAGGAATTTTGCACTTCTATCTATGCTCATAAAGAAAAGTGTCTTGAATAGCACTCCTCTGCCCCATCATCTCAGCCTTCATGGTGCCCTGCCCCATATGGCCTGGTTAATATCAACTCTGATGCCTCGTTCAACAAATCATCCCTCTCAGGCGGCATTAGATTTCTCCTTCGTGACTATAATGGATCTTCTCCGTGCAGAATCTGGTTTTTCAAGCATGAACTCTACCCTTGATGGTGAGGCAGAGGCTATTAAAACTGCTGTCCTTCTATCTCTTTGGGCTACTTTCGGGGTTCACTGTCGAGTTTGATAACCAGGAAGTAATTAGACTCCTATCTGACCCGAATTCTACTGCTCCCCTAGAGAATGCCCCTAATATATTAGAGAATGTCAGAGAAATTTGTTTGAGACCTATTGAATGTCATTTTTCATATATTCCTGGGTTTGTTAATGGCACTGTCAATGCCCTTTCACGGAGAGGACTGTTGGAACCGGTGTAAGACAGTATGGCCTCATTCCACTCCCTGCTTTCCCAGCTCTGTGTGGCTGAAGCCATATCTTGTAATCAATCTGTTTCTCAATAAATCTCTTTCTTATATAAAAAAAAAGGGTAATTTACAGTGCCACCCCCTGAAGAATGCCACAATTATAAGAACACTAACTTGAAGGGGAAAGAAAAATCACCTTGGGCTTTGTTGATTTACTACGTGATGATTTTATTGAAAAAGACCGAAATCACGGTATTTATTTCACTCAAGATTGGGTCTCTCTACCAAGTGTCTGCTGTGGCTCGGGGTATTCAGACTTTGGCATTGCCTCTCTCACCGAGATCTTTGGGTGATTCCGTACTACAGTTCGGTAGGACACCTTGGCAAATGCACCAGGTGTGGCTAACGAGTAGCTAGAAGGTGTGTACAAGCTCGTAATGAGGGACGTGATCTTGCTCGCGATGGTAATGAAATTGTCCATGAGGCTAGCAAATGGAGCCACCCCCTAAAGAATGCCACAATTATAAGAACACCCCCTCTGTTTCACCAAATTAGACTCAAACCCCTTACCTTTAGTCAATGTTAAACAATATACCTTATATGTTGATGTTAACAACTATATTTTATTTTAAATACCAAAATACCCTTATTAAATATGAAGTACCTAAAATACCCTTGTAATAAATTACTATTTCTTTCACCCAAATCTATCACCATTCCAAGACCTAATTTACCTTACCACCGGCGATCGTTCAGAGTAGTGGCATCAGCTATGGACGACTGACAATGGTGAAGGACGGCAACGGACAGATGATCACTGTTCTTTGATCATCTCTCTCTCTCTCTCTCTCTCTCTCTCTCTTCCCTGTTTGTTTTGTTGTATGCTTGTGAAACCAGCAACTATGGGGACCCAGAATCGTGATCATAGGAATGGCGGAGGTAACAACTGCTCATAAGCTTTATAGTACCACCGCTGCAACAAAGCTATTCGAGCTTTGCATTGTGGAAGGAGGAGACAGAACTGGTGGAAGACCTATTCGAGCTCTTCCCCAAATCGAGATAGGCCTGGCTTCTTCTCTAAATCCTTCTTCCCTTCTTCTCAACCCTAATTCCTCTTCTTCTCGTCAAGGGTTTGAATGTAAGATGTGTCAAAAAAGCACGTTTTTTTTACTTCCCCTATTTTGATGATGCCATGATTTCCATCAGTCCCGAAAAAAACATTTTATAAATCAAATCTTTGTGATGCAGCCTGCGAGTAGGAATTGCCCAGATCGAGAAGATGCACTGAGAATTATTGATCTTATGTGTGATACGGCTCTAGTTTCCTCTGGCTTCACTATGAGTATTCTATTATCATCCTACATTTAGTTTTTTCGTTGTTTTTTCAAGTTGTAGCCGTAATATTCATCTTTTGAAGATGGGAATTGAATCAGCCCGAAGCTGCCTCCCATTCTCCCAAGTGAATTTCTTTTTGGATATATTGCCAACACCAAAACCATCCCTCCACTCTCGCAGTCTCGCCTACCCCTACTCTTACTTTAATTGAATGTCAATCACATAATGGCTCTGGTTATTTGATCCGTTTTTTCTAACTTCACCCATGTGATGATGCAGCCGGAGAATCCAGCTCAGATGGGTGGGAGGATATATGATCAGGGTCATGTGTTTTAGTCAAAAGGGTAAAATCGTCATTTTAAATCCTCACTTAATAGTAACTGATGGTAGGGGATCTGAGTCTAATTTGGTGAAACAGATAGGATGTTCTTATAATTGTGACATTCTCCACGAGGTAGCATGATAAATTACCCTAAGAAAAAGTTCATAACATGGCCTTAGCGCAAATCAAGGGTTGGGAGCACCGAAGCGCCTTGTGTATCTGAGGGCTCCCAACCCCTGGATCTGCGCTACACTATAGTGTGTGCTACATAAGAGCCCAATTCAGTTTTCACCTTGACCAATATCAGCTAGGAAAGCCCATACAGAAAATTGTAGTAGTCAACGACAATGAAGCACCGCCGAGATACATCTGTAGAGAAACTATAAGGGGGTGTTTGGTTCGGTAAATCAAATGGTGTATGTATCGGATATGGATGTCATTCTTTTGATGGAAATTCTTCTGAATCGTGTTTCTCATTGAAAAATCGTTTGGTTGCCCTAAGTCTGGTACATGTTTCTTGCTTGAAAACTGTTTGGTTACTCTAAATCTGTATAGTGATTCTTACTGTAAAACTGTTTGGTTATCCTAAATCTGTGTAGTGATTCTTACTGTAAAACTGTTTGGTTACCCTAATCATGTGTAGTGATTCTTCCTATTAAATTGTTTACTTAAACATAAGAGTGGTGAAGTGAAAAACTATAACCTTTTTTATTATTTTTTATTTATTTCTAAAATTTATATTTCTAAATAATTTAAAAGTGATTTATCTTAAAAAAATATATGGTTTTTCCATTTAAAAAAAAAATCACCCCACAATTTTGCATTGAAGCATAATTTGTAGTATGACTCAAATTATGTATCCAGGAGGAAAAAAATTTTATTCTTAAGTTTGAAAATTTGACTTTCCTTCCCTTTAAATTTCTCTTGCAACCAAACATAGCCTTAGTATTCAATCAAAATGGGAACCAATTCATTTCTCATTTTTAAAATAGTACCCAAACTCTGAGGGGAAAAAAATCTAACATTGAGAGAATCAGCCAATCAGATGTTTAAAATTTGTTATTTATTTATTTCATATTAATAAAATATGAGATTTTGAGAGATTTTTGTTTGGTGGAGACTTGGATTGGATGATTGGGTGGTTGTGGCTCTACACCTTCCCTTTCATCACTGTTTTACGTCTCTCTCTCTCTCTCTCTCTCTCTCGATGAAGACTATGGGCTATAGAGTCAAACCTTCGCATTTTCTCTCTCAATTTCTTTACTTCTATAGAGTCAAGGAACACCAACATGGGTAGTATCTAACATGATTATTCAAGGTGTTATGTGTACACATCTTCTTCCAAAGCTGGTCCCAACAGTCTTCCAAAGCTTTTGTTGGCAAACAAATTCTCAACTGGAGATTGCATGTGTGGAGGTAATTACTCCAACATTGACTCAATAATCCGAGAGAAAATTACTCAATAATGTCCTTAGATCACTTTTTACCTGCCACCACATTGACTCTATAATTCGAGAGAAAATTACTCTAACATGTATACAACAACAATAATACCGTTCATTTACAAACAAAAAGGTAATTAGAATCTTGATGGATTCGAACCATCATATCCTGGGTAATACCCAGATGCTCTTCCACTTTGAGCTAAAGATTCACCTAACAATCTAAAATGGTTAGAACAAGATAAGATCCAAACATCACATAATGACAATTCCCATAAACATAGAGCAATAATCTCACAAGGGGCTTTTCACAAGTAATCCATAGGTAATAGTAATCTCTTCCTCTTCATTTTTAGTAGAAAGTTTTAGACACAGAAACCCATTTTCCTTTGACTTATACTCCTACAAGCATTCCCTCTAAGTCCATTACTACCAACAACTACAACTTCTATTACTTCACCATAACAACTACTCAAGACAAAATTGATCAAGGAACCTAAAAAAAAAAATCTCTACAAAACCATTCTTTGAATAACCCAAATCAAAATGTAACCTGAAATTTTTATTCCATGATATACCCTAAACTAATTTCTATCCACAATAATGCTCTACCAATTACCATATCAAATACTGTTAGATGTATCTATTTATTATTTTATTAGGGAAGAGAAAACTTTGTCATTCTGTCCTATATCAATTTAAACCCAATTTCAAGCCTTATTTTGAAATCGGTGGAGAGCTTTTGTGTTGATTTTTATGTATTGATTTGTGGTTCTGACTAATTAAATGTTTCAGACCTATTATTAATCGATATTCATCTTCTTAAAGCCATTATTTAATTCTTTTTTCTTGTTTCAACTTTTCCTCAGTACCTCAGTTTATGGCTTTGTTCCTATTTACTGATTTGAACTCACAAATACGTTCAGATCATCAGTAAATATTAGTCATCCCTTTCTTCTCACTTGACCCCAGTTATGCACCCCTTTGAACCCCTGTTTTGTCTCAGCCCTATTTTTCCTCGAGTCCGATTCCAATAAGACCTTTTTTGTCTTTAAAAAAAAGGTCGCAGGTAGCCGACGGCGGAAATCGAGAGAGAGAGAGAGAGAGAGAGGGCTTACCAGTCGCCAACGGCGGACTCTCGGTGAGATTCCTTGCAAGTCGTAGGTCGCAGGTCGCCAACGGTGAGATTCCTCACAGGTCGGGACTTGAGAGAAAACATTGCTTTAGAACGTAGGTCGGGACTTGGAGAGATTCCTACGCAGGTCGGACTCTCGGTGAGATTCCGGTCTCAGTCGCAGGTTGTCGTAGGTCGGGACTTGGAGAGATCGCGGAGTGAGTGTCGCCGTTTGAGGGTCGCGGGTTGAGAAACGTCTCTCCCATTTTTCCTTTTATACTAGGTCGAGAGAACGTCAATCAGATCTGAGTTTAGGTATTTAGGTGAACTCAGATTTGATGCACTTCTTGTGCAAAATGGTCATTCATGGGAAGGAGGGTGTTCGGATATGAGGGTCATCCTTGTGGAACCAAACAACTCCTAAAATTAAGATTTATCATTCTACAGAATGTCATCCCAAAGATTTACCGAACCAAACACCATGGATGGCAATGCTTCTATCTCTTCTTCTTCTTCTTCTTCTTTTTTTTTTTTTGGTCAATTGAGGCAAAGCTTCTGTCTCATCTTCAGTTCCCATTTTCGAGTAGTATTAACACCACTCAAAATCTTGTCTAAATCTAACCAGTATTGGGTTCAAAGATTCGGATAGAAACTAACTAGTGTTAATAATTAAGGACAACAACTCATTTCAAGATTCTGAAATCAAATCTAGATTTCAGAATCCCTATCATAAAAAAGCATACGTTGATGAATATTTTGACTCACCGAATGTTGTGAGTCAAAAACAAGGTGGAAGATATGCAAGGTCAAGCATCCTCTCTTCACCGATCTCTCTTCATTCCTTCTATTTCTTTCTTTCTTGCTCTCTTTTTCTCCTTCATTTCTCTCTTTTCACCCATGGCTTTGATTTCTCTCTTTCTTTCTCAATTTTTCTCCTTCACGATTAGGGCTGAAAGGAGTCCTTTCGATCCCTTTCTCCTTATTTTTCTCTAACTCTCCCTCTAATTCCCTTTTCCCTTTTTCTTCTCTAACTCTCACACGACTTGGACCCTCCTCCCCCCTCCCAAGATTTGTTTAATTGGGCTGGGGACAACAAAAATCTGAAACAAAAGAAAAAGTAAGAATCTCTTAAATAAAAAGAAAATGATTTCTTTGAATAAAAACCCCCCTTACTTATACTTCTAACAAGATTTGAACCTAGGACCACTATTTAGATAGTGTCCCCACCACACAACTTAATTATTAATTAAAGTTGTACATTAAATATATAAAGCAAAATAACTTAATAAAATTAGAGAAAAGAATATCTTAATGCTTTTAACAACTAGGGCATTATAGGCAAAGCCGCCAAAACTCCCAAATGACCATTTTGCCTCGATTTACGTGTTGAAACGGTTAAATTTTTTTAAAATCCAAAAAATTCTCAAAATATGTAGGAAACCTTAGGAACCTCCAAAATACCCTTCTAATGCTCTAAAATCTCCAGATTCCATTACATTCCCATGCCTCGATTTTCATCCCAAAAAATCTAAAAAAGAAGAAAAAATACCTAATTTTAGAAAGCCTTAGGAAGTCTTTCCATACTGTTGTCAAGTCCCAAAAATCTCCAAATTCTCCAAATTTTTAAAGATTCATTTAGATTCTCTTTGATTCCCATAATTCCTAAAAAATTCTCAAAAATTCCAAAAAATAACCCAAGGCTATAAAAGTTCATAAGCCTAAAGAAGGAAAGTAAACAGTGGAATAAACCTCTGCCTGAGCTAAGAGAACCTCATAGAAGTTCGTGTCTGACGCTCCCATCTTGACCTGAAACATGGGTCGAGCACAGGTAGAATCTCTGAACTTAGTATGCACAATGTAGACTTTTTAATTCATATGGTAGTGTAAATAGTATTGTAAATATAGTTTAGCAATACAGACATTATAGGATTAATCATGGGGAAATGCTTATTCTTTAAACATCTAGTAGGAAGACTAATGTAATTGGGCGGAGAGGATGTCTAACACCTTCCTATCTTCAAAACTTGACACTTACCCATATCCTTAGACTTGACCAAATTTTAGCCCTTTCTTTAGGATTTGGGCTCACCCATCACGTCCTAGGCTCTTACCCTAGGTGGTGACTCTAAATATTATACTTCTCAATCCCCAATATTTAGAAAACCCCCAGAGAAAAGCCTTCACAAAATAGGCCTCCACATATCCCCAAGAGGGGATGCGGCAGGGTGGGCTGATGGACACGCATAAAAGGGGCCTTTGACTGTTACCCTTACAATATGCATCTATGGGTCATTTCCATGGTCATCTATGAAGTTGGACAGTCGACCATGATGGAAACTCTTGTGTGACAACTCAAGTCGACATGACAGGTTTGGTTTATCGAATTTGGATCGATTTTCGAGTAGCTTCCAAGCTAAATCTGCGGAACGTTATCTATGATAAAGTTGTTTCATTTTGAGTCTTCTTTCAAATGCAGTAAGAATAATCCCAATAAGATCTTACTGAAAATTTTATTCCCCCTAGACTGAACAAAGGTCCTTTATGGATTCCCCCTCAGCCTCCATTAACTCATGCCCTTAAATGGAAAGTGAGGGCTTCTCTTGTTTTCACCATTATTACAAATTTACGTTGGTCAGAAAGGAATTGGATTTTTGAAGCCATTAAATCAGGGTGAAAGCCATTAAAGTAAGTGGAGAATTCAATAAGGGAAGGCGAGGGGAAAGAATTAGTGAAATTTCTCTATCATTTATTTTTCTTCCTTAGGCAAAGATCTTGTTCAATATCAGCCTTAGGATTATAGGGGTAGAAGCTAGGATTTTAAGATTTAATCTGCCTATAAAAGGTTACCATATTTAGCTTGTAAAATAGATTGTATCATGTATCCATTTGTTAATAGTGAAAACTAATTGTGTTGAAGGGCATATGAAGTCTGGTTACAAATTCTGTTCGTAGCATGCTTACGAACACTTAATACAGGATAAAATAAGGCTGAAACAAGGTCTAGAAAAAAAAAACAAAAAACAAAAAACAAAAAGCAAAAAGCAAAGCAGATCAAAGACGAGATTTCTGAAATTAAGCTTTGGCCCAATCAATTCCACTCTTTCCTTGCTGGTAGCTCCGGATTTTTTCTTCTGCATATTCTTTCACTGTTATCTTCCTGAACAACTTGGGCCTAACTTCATCAATCAACACATCTACTGGTTCGATCTCTCTTGCATCTTCTGGTAGGTAGAACATGGCCAAAGAGATTCTCTCTCTTTCTGAATTTGTTAACACCCTATGCAATGGGCTCTTGAATATTCCATTGCTCACTATCTGCAAGAATCAGTTCCAAATTTTCCATAAATAACTAAATTACCTGCATAAAGTTTATAAGAAAAATATGATGTCCTAGTATTTTCTATCCATTTATTACTGCTCTCAAAAGACAAGTGATCCATCTGACGTATCAACCTTGAAATGACCTGGTTGAAATCATCAATGAAGACTGCTTCCCAAGTTGATGTGGATATTTCTTAAAAGGGGATAATATTTACAGCAAAGGAGGGGCAGGAAAATATACCTCTGCCATATCTCCTAGGTTAATGAGCAGCGCATAAGGGACGATAGGAACTTTGATCCATTGGCCATCTTTTAGGACTTGTAGCCCTTCCACTTCTGTGTCTTGCAAGACGATGGTGATTACGCTTGCATCAGTATGGGGTTTGATCCCATAAACATGTTCGGGCCGCGAACAAGGAGGGTAGTAGTTGAACCATGCAAACGTTCTGTCCTTACCACCAACCTGATTTACAAAGTAATTATCTTCTAGACCCATCAGCCTTTCCATCCCCTTGAGTATGGCCTCGACCGCCAAACTTGTCTTCATGCTATATTCATGCATGATGTCTCTGTAACCATAATTGTTTTAATCAATGGGAATATCTGTCTCGTCTCATAGTTATGATTTCATTAAATTTTGAAAGTACCTTCCCACCAAGAAATAAAACCCCCATCAACCCATTCTTTTTGGGCCTCTCTACTGATTGAGATCATTCTCTGAAATTTCTTTGAGAGCAATCGATCTACGCAGGACAGGATAAGCTAACATTTAACTGTGCATAAATACCAATATGAGATAGGTTAGTGAAATCACCTGAAGCGAACAGGATTGTCCGGCCTAAAGCAGAGGTTCCTCTGGTTTTCTGGTTGGACAAGGAATTGGAGTCGGTCAGACCAGTTAAGAACCTAATCTTCTGAAACAGTTTCATCCGTCCCATACGATCCCACCCCGCCATCTATCTTGGAGTACTTCAGCTTCTCTTCCATTGGAAGATCAAAGAATCCTTTTGCAACGTTGCGTATCTCATCAAGGAGAGAGCTTGGAATCCCATGTCCAACTGCCTGAAATTAAATATACAAATCTCTTATTTCTATAATTTAACAAAAACAGCTTACATCTGTAGAGTGTTAAAAGGAGAGTGTTCGAAACACTTAAAAACACTTAATTATTGGACCTGGAAAAAACCCCAACAAAGGAGTGCAGATCCAAGCTTCTCCATCTCTGCTTCTTTCTCATTTCCGGGTGTTGAAGGAGACGATAAGAGTTGGAGATTGACCGTTGGGATTGAAGGTGAGAAAGAAGCGTTCCCGTCGATGTTTTCTTTGTGGTCACCGTCTCTGATGATGTATCTCGGCGGCGGTTCATTGCCGTTCACTACTGCAAGTTCCTGTACGGACTTTCCCAGTTGGCGCTGGTCAAGACCTGAGGCCATGTTGCCAATTTGCAAACGGCCAAATTGAGCAAATGACTCCTACCGAAAAAATAAAAAATTTGACTAAATGACTACTGGAGATGATAAAATGTGGAGAATTTATAGCGTTTCCGCTTTTCCAAATTGGCTGCCACCCTTCCCAACTCCCAAAATGTTACCTATCAAAAAAAAACCTTCCAAAATGTTGCCATGTGTTTGGTTTCTATGGAACCATATCTTTTGTATTGACGACCACGTCCATGGAATATCTAGGTCTAGTTGTGAACTGTAAGACGAAGGAGAATGAAGAAACAATGGAGATTGCTCGAGGATTATGGGACTTCAATTTACCGATCGATAAAATGTTGTATTCTGATATGCATAAAACCTATCACTCAAGAGATGCTGATACGTGGTAACCAATTAATCACATTATTTAAATAAAAATCACGAACATTCATGTGACTCTAGCAACTTCAGATCCTGAGATCCAAAACGGAAACAGCTTTCCTTTCATGGCAAAGTCAGAGGAGAATTATATCTCTCCAAAGAGGAAGGGCAATACGATTCCTCAAATGATGAGGAAGAATCCCCACTAAAGAAGGAAGCTAATGGGATACGATCCCATAACCGCTAGAAATTGACCAAAATAAGAGGTTTCCTAGTAGGACTCCAGGGAATGCGATCCTATAAAGGAAAAGGAAAGGATCAGGCAGAGGTAAGTTCACGATTCAGCTCACTAATATTGTTGTTGCATGGATCCCTGACTTAAGCATTGGACGATTAACCCTAGAGTCCACTCTGGGCCTCTTACCATTTGTTTCATTACGCAAGGCAGACATCTGAGTGTCAACGGATCTTCGACCGCAACAGATTGTCGTCATTTGTGGGAACCAGAGCAGTAGGCGTGTGAAAATAGTAAAGCGAATATACCAGAAGAAGTGGAATACAACTCAGATTTGTGAAATGAGTTCTGGGGAAACACACCCCCTCTCCCCTGTATGCTAATGCTGGCGTCTGAAGGTGGGTAACAACAGAATGGCAGCCAAGAAGGAGGATCCAGCAACCGCAAAACCCTCAAGCTAGCCAAAACCAAGCGGCATCAATGACCTTAGGATAATCAACCCACCTCCCGTCCAAATTGACGATCAAGCACCTGTCACGAGGGCCTAGTTTAACACGCTTGAACAGAAGTATGATCAGTTAGCTGAAACGATGCGAGAAGTCTCCAAAGTTGTAACCCAGTGTGAGGGTAGCGGCCCTCTCTCTCCTCTCTTGAAGCACTTCTGCGGCCCCCGCATCATCGCAACCTCACTCAAGGACACACGGGGGGCCTAATTCGCAGGGCTTGTCCTTTTCTTTGAGGGAGTGGTTTTGGGAGGTATACCCTCTCCGAGGTGGGTGTTGATGATGGTCCATTAAAGGGGGATTGGGGTCATGTATAAAGGGTTTGGAGTCGCCACCTAGGGTTACGGGCCCAGGACCTGGGGGTGGGCCAGATTCTTATGGAAAGGGCCCAAAAATTGATCTGATCTAGAGAATAGGATACGTGTCAGGTTGTAGAATTAGGAAGGTGTTAGGTACCCAATCTACTCAGTTCAACCGGTCTTCCTACTAGATGCTTAAGAACGAACATTTTCCACTCTTATTCCTATACCACATGCATGACTAAATTATTACATATATACATTACCACAATGTAAATGAAAGAGCTACATTATGCTAATTCAGTGAGTGATTATACCTAAGCTTGACCCCTGTTTCGGGTCAAGAGGAGTGGGCCCCTTATTGAAATAAATATAAATCTTCTAGTGAGTTTTTACGGCTTAGGGGAAAGTAGCTTTGCCTCTAACTTCCTTTCTTCAAAGATGTTGACTATGGCGGTCTTTTGGATATTTGGACAGAGGTTTGTCTTAGGAGAGTGTGATTTAGCAGAATTTCGACAGAGCTTCGGCTAGGAAAGGATATCAATGGGCTAAGGCTTGAGCGAAACTTTGGTAGAGCTTCCACTAGGGAAGGCTACTAAAGGGCTAATGCTTCAGCGAAACTTCGGCAGAGGTTTGACTAGGGTAGGCTACTAAAGTGCTAATGCTTCAGTGGGACTTCGACAGAGGTTCAGCTAGGGTAGGCTATAAAAGGGCTAAGGCTTCAATAGAACTTCAGCAAAGCTTGGGCTAAGGAAGGCTACTAAAGGACTAAGGCTTGGGCAGCACTTCATCGGCTAAGGAAGGCTACTAAAGGGCTAAAGTTTGAGCAGCACTTCGACAAAGCTTTGGCTAGGGAAAGCTAAGGAAGAGATAAGCTAGCAAAGGCTAACTAAGGGAAGGGGCTAAGGGGAGGGGCTAAGGGGAGGGGCCAAAAAGGCTAGAAAGAGAGCCAATAAAGGCAAAGGCAAAGGCAATAAGGGATTAATACCCCCAAGGGAGGGGGTAAGTATATGAACCAAGTGTGCCTTGGAATGGTAAATAGGAGCCTATTTATAGATTTTCGGATCCCAAGGGGATGAAATTCAGAGCTCTTGTCTCATCTTAAATCCTATTGGGTGAGAGGCATTCGCGAGGCCGCCAATGGTTCGCGGGGCCACAAAGGAATATTCTGAAGAATATTCTAGATTCTGATCTTGTGTTATATAAGGGTTTTGTCTTTCGAGGTTGATTACGGGAGATCTGGTGGTCTAATTTTGTGTACCATATATCGTTTGAATTGTTTTCTTGAGCACCATTCATCCGTACTGTCACTTTCGACCCAATTACTTTCATATATGAAATGTCATAATTAGACCCCTCTTTTTCTCAGGTTCTAGGATTTCTGGGTTTTAGGATGTAAAAGGGGTATTCTACAGTTAAACCACCCTAGTCAGTTGTCATCTCTGTTGATTGAAAGCAAATGGTCGCATCCACGATCCTTGAGTCATTATAGCCGAGGGAGGGTAACAAAATTGGATGTCTATAGAATGCCCCTCTTTGGTCAAGGCCTATGCCACAGTTGAAGGGCAAAGAAAAGAATGAACACATTTTGTCACCTAGAGCATGTATTGTTGTCACTTTGCTCAAGAGTGACAGAGGTGCAAATGCAACAGGCAATATATTTTAACTATGGAAAGTTTAGCATCTTACCTAAACCATCAATTGTGGGAAGAAAATTTGAGCCCTTTCAATCCCACAAATGATGTTAGTAATAGAAAATTTGATTTCCCTAGTCTAGGTCTCTTGGGACTTCTAGTCTAGGGGTCTGGTTTAGGTCTCTTGGGACCGAAGGACCGAGTATCTTGATTTTGGTCTCCTAGGACCGATTTGAGTGAGTTTGATCTTGGGCCTCCTGGAGTTGCACCATTGATTGTAGGAAAGAAATTTGAGTCCTTTCAATCATGTAAAAGATGTTAGTAAACATATAATTTGACTTCCCTAGTCTAGGTCGCTTGAGACTGCTAGTCTAGGGGTTTGGTCTAGGTCTCTTAGGACCATAGGACCGGGTGTCTTGATTTTGGTCACTTGGGAACGGTTTGAGTGAGTTTGATCTTGGGCCTCCTGGGGTTGCACCATCGATTGTAGGAAAGAAATTTGAGCCCTTTCAATCATGCAAAGAGATGTTTAGAGAATTTGATCTTAGGCATCCTGAGGCCGCACCATCAATTTTAGGAAAGGAATTTGAGCCCTTCCAATCCTACAAAGGATGTTAGTAAACATAGAATTTGATTTCCCTAGTCTAGGTCACCTGGGATTGCTAGTCTAGGGGTCAGGTCTAGGTCTCCTTAGACCATTGAACTAAGTATCCTAATTTTGGTCACCTAGGACCAATTTAGCTTGATCTTGGGCCTACTGGGGCTGCATCTAGGATCTTACCTGAACCATCAATTTTGGGAAAAAAATTTGAGCCCTTTTAATCCTGCAAACGATGTTAGCAAATAAAAAATTTGATTTCCCTAGCTTAGGTCACCTGGGACTGCTAGTTTAGGGGTCTGGTCTAGGTCTCCTGGGACAGGAGGACCGGGTATCTTGATTTTCATCGCCTGGGATCAATTTGAGTTGACTTGGGCCTCCTGGGGCCGCAAGGTCATCATAGTCTCTTTGGGACTAAAGGATCGAAAATATCTTGGTTTTGGTCACTTGGGACCGGTGCAAATGGATTTGGTCCGTATGGGGCTAATTCAATGGACTTAAGCCACATAGGGCTGATGCAATGGACTTAGGCCGCATGGGGGCGATGCAATGGACTTAGGCCGCATGGGGGCGATGCAATGGATTTGGGCTGCATGGGGCTAATACAATGGATTTTGGCCCATAGGGCCGATTGTGTGGGTAGCAGGCCTCGGATCGAAGATATCCCCGTCAGGGGGAAGGTCTCTAGGATTTGGACCTTTTCTTCTCTCTCTTGATATCCTTTGCTGGATAAGGTGGGGAGTGCTTTTGTGTGTGCGTTTGCGGGCCCCGTACCGCCATATCATCACTCAGAAATACATGGAGGCCTATTTCGCAGGTGTACCAGATTCATCATAAAAATAAGGTTTGATGATAGTCCAATATAGAGGATTGGGATCATACAGAAAGGGTGTGGAGTCGCCACCTAGGGTTATGGGCCTAGGACCTAGGGAGTGGGCCCAATTCCTGATAAAAGGGCCCAGAAATTGGTCTGGTCCAGAGATTTAGGGTAAGGGTCAGGTTATAGAGTTGGAAAGGTGTTAGACATCCACCCTACCCGATTCAACCGATCTTCCTGCTAGATGCTTAAGAACAAACATTTTTCATAATTTATTCCTATTCCGCATGCATGGCTATATTATCAAACATATTACATTAAATAAAAATAACTATATATGTACACTAAAGCAAGGTCAATTAGATATCTACATTATGCTTAAATAAGGAGAGAGATTATACCTGAATTGGACCCCTATTTTGGGTCAAAGAGGGGAGGGCCCCTCGTTGATGCTAACTTTTCTTGTAGATTCTCCTGGCTCGAGTGAAGATGGTATTGACTCCAACTTCCAATTTCAGGAGATGTTGACTGTGGTTATCTGCAGACAGAGGTCCGACTTATAATTGGCTTGTTTGTTGACTGTTGATTCGGACAAAGCTTTCGCTAGGGATAAGCTATGTTTGGAAAGATTTCAAGGGCACTCGGGCAGAGCTTCCATTGGGGCTAGCTATTTGTGAAAAATATTCCAGAGGTACTCGGGCAAAGCTTCGGCTGGGATCGGTTACTTTTGGAAAAGATTTCAGGGGCACTCGAGCAGAGCTTCCCTTGGGACTGGCTACTTTAGAAAAGATTCTAGGGGCACTTGGGCAGAGCTTCCGCTGGGACCGACTACTTTTGGAAAAGATTCTAGGGGCACTTGAGCAGAGCTTCCGCTGGGGATAGGTTATGGAAGGCTAGGCTGAGGTGGCACTCGAATAGGGTTTCGGCTTGAAACTTTTCTTTTTTAAAAAAAAAACCAAAAGCACTCAAAAGGGGAAGCTAAAAACTTTCCAATTTTGCAAAAAAAAATGGATTGAACTAAAACTTAGATTGAAGTTCTTCAAAACCCCAAAGAACACTTTGAAGATCGGAGCAGAACTTCGGATCTTTACGAAGATCGCTTCGAAGGCCCGAAGAAGCTCAAAGGGGAGGGAAGGAGGAGGAGAGAGGGCAGAGCTTCTACAAAAAAGGGATTGTTCTTAAGAGAGCCTTTGGTGTGTCTTTACAAGTAAGAGGGGGTATTTATAGTTTTTTGAAATCAATGAGGTGATGACACCTAATTTTTACCCAGTGGGTAAAGACCAGTGATATGATAAAGTGTGATGTGATATGACATAAAGTGTGATGTGATATTTTTGAAAATAGTGAAGATATTTTCTTTCTTGTGAAAGTGGACAAAATCTTTTCTGACAAATAGAATCTTTTCTTAAAAAGTGAGATTTTTAGTACAAAACCCGACTGTCGGAAGAATTTTAATCAATGAGGTGATGGCACCTAATTTTTACCCAGTGAGTAAAGACCAGTGACATGACATAAAGTGTGATGTGATATTTTTGAAAATGGTGAAGATTTTCTCTTGCTTGTGAAAGTGGACAAGATATTTTCTAACAAATGGAATTTTTTCTAAAAAAGTGAGACTTTTAGCAGAAAATCCGACTGTCGGGGGAATTTCTGAAAAAATACAAAAATATCAAAAAATCTTTGGAAGTACCGAGAATGACTTTCGACAATGATTACTGGAGATCTGTAAGTTCGATTTTGACACACCATATATCATTGGAATCATATTTCTAAGTATTATGCATTCGTATGATCACTTTCGACCAAATTCCTTCACATATGAAAAGTTAAAATTAGACCCTCTTTCCTCCCACATCGGGTTTTAGGGTTTTTGGGTAAATCAGGGTTTGGATAGTGATGTGGTAAAAATTGATCGGATAATCTTCCCTACAGTTCCTGGTGCTTTAGCCGACCTTCACAGAAGAGATGATAGGGGAGAGCCAGGCTGACCCGATAGGGGAGAGCCAGGCTGACCCGATAGGGGACTCTCCGATGCCTAAGTCAGATCTTTCCACAGCAGATGCTCAAGAGAGATTTTCCAGTAAAAGAAGTGATTGATCCCCCCATGATAGAGGCTTACCTTGATATTTATAGGCTACTAATGGAGAGAGGAGGGGCGTTTGTGGAGAGTCCTGTTTAGGCGTAGAGTCCTTGAGGGGAGTGGCTCCATGATTCTGGGAATATTCTGGGTTCCAGGGCATGTTCTAGGAATATTCCCCTTTGATTTTAGAGGTTCAAGTCGTGAGAGGGGTGGATGCCTCTAATGACGTGTAGTGGATAGCTACCCCCGTGATCAGGGATCACGTCCCTTGAATGTAGGAATGAATGTGTGCATGTTTCTAGGTGCCTTACTTGACTGTGCCAAGTCGAGGTGATTGGTTGGCATGAGAAGAGGCCGAGGTGGCTGCTCAGTATGAGGTGCGGCCGAAGTGGCTGCTCGACATGAGGAGAGGCCGAGGTGGTTGCTCGGCACGAGGAGAGACTGAGGTGGCTGGTCAGTCTTCTATTCAGGTTTGCATACACTTTCTCAGCCGTGCTGAGAAAGGGGACATATTTTGCCTTATTACTAGCCCCCCGCTCTAGTAGTTCAGATCGATCTTCTAGAGCATTTAATTCGATCTTGAATTTCGTACGACATGCGCTGTCTTTTCAGTGGGAAACACGGTACCTCAGTTTCTCATTCGAGGCTGCTCAATGGTTCAAGGACGTGGTTGTTGCTTATTGAAAGGCGGAGGAGGAGGCAAAGTGCCTTCATAGGGAGCTGCATAAGATCACAGGCCAACTGGAGGTTGAGAAGAAAATGGCCCAATCTGAGGAGGTCAGTGTCAATGATGTCGAGTTGATAACTGGAGAGCTAAAATAGGAGGTTGCTAAGCAGCTCAATGCCAACACCAACTTGATGAAGGGGAATAATGCTCTCTAGGATGAGTTGTCCGAGACTCAGGGCTTTCGTAAGAAGGAGGAGCTCACAGCTAGGGTTGGCGAGCTAAAAAGGCAACACCGAGCTGAGCTGGAGGCCAACGAGGTGGCTGAACCCCTAGGCTTGTCAGAAGTGGTTGGTTGACGTTAACATTACTTTGTTTCAGGTTGGCTCTGACGATGCCATCCGGTTCATCTTGAGTAAGATTCTAGGCTACAATCTGACGTACTATGAGTAGCACGTTCTCTCCCCTACTACTTAGGTGTAGCTCGGTGGCTCGATCGACGTTGGTGAAGAGGTGACCCGACTCGAAGGATAGCCAAGTGAAGAGCTAGGCCCGTGGATTAGCCCCCGAGATTAGCCTTGTATATATATATATTTTTTATGTAGATGTCTCCTTCGACAGCGATGTACTTTAAGGGCTTTTTTCCCCTTTTTTAATGAATGGAAATTTTTTTTTGATGTCTTCATCTCTCAGCATTCTTATGCTTCTTTCTTTATTTTCTTATACTTCGAGCGCAGCTCAAAATGAGTAACTGTTGGAAGAATAAGGACCAGTATAGCTGTCTAAGTGTGGCTCCTTTCCTTAGATGAGCTCAAAATTGATCTTCCATGTCTAGCTTATGAGCTCTTGAGGTGCCAAGCTTGGGCCTAGCCATGGGGGTGCCCAGCTAGGGCTCGATCTTAGAGAATGCTAAGCTTGGGCTCGATCTTAGAGGGTGCTGAGCTTGGGCTTGATCTTTTGAGGTGCCAAACCTAGGTTTGGTCTTGGTAGTGCCGAGCTGGAGCTCAATCTTAGGTGCTGCCGAGCTGGAGCTCAGTCTTTATGCCCTAGCTATTATGGTCTTTGATTTGCCAAACTAGGGTCTGGTCTTGATAGTGTCGAGCTGGAGCTCGGTCTTAGATACTGTCGAGCTATAGCCGGTCTTAGATGATGTCGAGCTGTAGTCCGGTCTTTATGCCTTAGCTGTTAAGGTCTTTGAGTTGCCAAACTAGGGTCTACTCTTGACAGTACTGAGCTTAAGCTCGATCTTAGATGCTACCAAGTTGGAGCTGGGTCTTAGATGCTGTCGAGCTATAGCTCGATCTTAGATGCTACCGAGCTGTATCCTGGTCTTAGATGCTACCGAGCTGTAATCCGATCTTTATGCCTTAGTTGTTAAGGTCTTTGAGTTGCCAAACTAGGGTCTACTCTTGATAGTGCCGAGCTTAAGCTCGGTCTTAGATGCTACCAAGCTGGAGCTCGATCTTAGATGCTGTCGAGCTATTGCCTGGTATTTGATGCTACCGAGCTGTATCCTGGTCTTAGATGCTACCGAGCTGTAGCCCGATCTTTATGCCTTAGTTGTTAAGGTCTTTGAGTTGCCAAACTAGAGTCTGGTCTTGATAGTGCCAAGCTTAAGCTCGGTCTTAGATGCTGTTGAGCTGGAGCTTGGTCTTAAATGCTATTGAGTTAGCCCGATCTTAGATGCTGCCAAGCTGTAGCTCGGTCTTAGATGCTGTCAAGCTATAGCCCGATCTTAGATGCTACCAAGCTTGAGATCGATCTTAGATGCTGCCGAGCTGTAGCCCAGTCTTAAATGCTATCAAGCTGTAGTTCGGTCTTAGATGCTACCGAGCTATATCTCCCTAAGTCTGCAAGTGGCCAATTTAACTCTTCCGAATCTCTGTCAGAGAACGTAATGAGTGGATCCGTTCTGAGGGCTTTGACAGGTTGTTCCGTGATGCATACGAACCGTGTATGTGCTTTGTCTTTTCTGACTGATTCCGTCATGGGTCCACCCATGATTGTTAGAATGGCTGGACCCACTGGTTGGTTATCATACTCGTTAGCTCAGTCCGTGACTGGTTCCTTCGACGGCTCAGTCCGTGACTGGTTCCTTCGACGGCTCAGTCCTATCTCGACTCGGCCTTGCATCATCTCTCCTCGGCTCGGTCTAGTTCCCTCCATATTTCTGCTTCAAATACTTGTTAAGCTATCTAGCCTTGATGAGCTCATCAATTTCCCTTTTCAGAGATTTGTAGTCTTCAGTGTTATGCCCATGGTCTCAGTGGTATCGGCAATACTGGTTGGGGTTCCTCTCCTTTGGTTTAGCTGTCATTGGCCTGGGCCAGTGAAAATACTACTGATCTTGGATCTCTAAGAGCAGGTTTGTTCGGGAATGATCAAGTTCATATTGCTCAGGTTCATCAGTGTCAAGTGGTCGATCTGTTCTATTCTTCTTCGACTCACGGGAATTGTCCCTACTGAGAGTCCTTTTCTTCTCCATCTCTAACTGATCACCCCTGTCAGCTATCCCTCTGAAGCCAGGACTTCCTCCATTTTGGCGTATTGATTGCATTGTCTTAACAGCCCAGGCATTGTTTCTGGCAAGTCAAGGGCCAAAGACTAGACCAGATCAGGGTGCATTACCCTGTTACACAACGTGCTATACGCCACTCCTTTCGGTAGGTTTTTTACCTCTAGTGTCGCCTTGGTGTTGGACAAGGAACTCTCTTATAGTCTTGCTCCCTACCTCATATTCATCATGTTTTGTGTAGTTTGCTTCTGCTTCATACTTGCTTGGAAACATGTGAGGAATGCTCTTGTCAGCTCTTCATAGCTGCGGATGGACCGGGGCTACAAGTTCAACATCTATACCAGCGCTGCTCCTTTTAATGAGGCTATGAAGGCTCGGTTGAGAATGGCATATGACCTACCATGAACAGTCATGGTCGAGCTATAATACAGCAGATGATCACAGGGATCTATGGTGCCATCATATCCATTGAAGACTGGTATCATGAAATTTGAGGGTAGCTCGACGTCTATTAGTTCATCGGATAGTGCATTATGGGCCACAGTTACAGTTATGTCAGTCGGGTGCCTTTGCCTCTGCATTTCTTCTACTCGCTCAGTGAGGTGCTGAATGCGGCTCTCCAGGTCATCCCTTCTCTCCTTAGCTTGGAGATCCAGGGATCGACGTGTCCTTTTACCTCTTCTAGAGCTTCTTCCTCGGCCTTGGTGACCACCAAGCCTATCCTGACCTTGCCGTGGTACGCCTCTGGTTGGCCTGATGGGCGAGTCCTGACCTCCATGGGGTTGATCTCGTTGAGCTGTCCTCTGAGAGTTTTCATGTTCTTCTCTGTAAAGATGCATGCCTCTAGTGAGTCTTTGAGGCGACAGCTGGCATCTTCCTACCTGAGGTGGGGATCTATGGACATCATGTGTCTCTGGGCTCTGGTGACCCACGGAATGACGAGCTCTCCCATTCTGGGTAGCAACGAGACCTTGCCTGCACCCCTCGGTAGGAGAGCGGGGTGGTACCGAGTGAACAGTGTGTGACGTTCTAGCCGACCCCCTCCTTGCTGTTGATTGAGGGTGACACTATTGTTAGGAGATTCGTCGTTGAGTTGTCTGCCCGAAACAGGCCTAGGCAACTGAGCTGAACTATTCCATGGTACTAGAAGTGCCGAGCCGAACTGACGTATAAATTCCCACACCAGTGCGTTTGTCACTAACATCTGTAGCTGCAGGCTCTGCATCTGCTCTTCCATATTTGGGTGAGTTACCCGGGATGATGGGACATGGCAAGATAGATGAGGGTTTTGCTCGCGCTGATCCCCCTCTCCCTGGGTAACTTGCACATCAGGCCTGGTTTGCTGGGGTCCTTGTGGAGGGGTCTCTGCTGGGACATTCTCTTGCTCTGTTATTGGTGGTGAATGGGGACGTCCAAATGGTAACTCACGGGTGGATCTTACTTGTGTTGTCACAGAAGAAACGACCTTCTCACTCCTTAATTACATTGGTCCAAGGTGACTTTTTGAAACTATTTCCCACACATGGCGCCAATCTGATGCGGCAAAAATTGATCGGATGATCTTCTCTGCAACTCCTGGTGCTTTAGCCGACCTGCACAGAAGAGATGACAGGGGAGAGTCGGGCTAACCCGACAAGGGACTCTCTGATGCCTAAGTCAGATCTTTCCACAATAGATGCTCAAGAGAGCTTTTCTAGTAAAAGAAGTGATTGATCCCCCATGATGGAGGCTTACCTTGATATTTATAGGCTGCTGATGGAGAGAGAAGGAGGGGCATTTGTGGAGAGTCCTGTTTAGGCGTAGAGTCCTTAAGGGGAGTGGCTCTGTGATTCTGGGAATATTCTGGGTTCCAGGGTATGTTCTGGGAATATTCTCCTTTGATCTCGGAGGTGCAAGTTGTGAGAGCGATGGATGCCTCTGATGACGTGTAGTGGATTGAGTTCCACCCCCGTGATCGGGGATCACGTCCCTTAAATGTAGGAGTGGATGTGTGCACGTTTCTGGGTGCCTTACTTGACTGTGCTGAGCCGAGGTGACAGGTCGATCGAGCCGAGGTGACTGGTTGGTATAAAAAGAGGCCGAGGTGGCTGCTCAACATGAGGAGAGTCCGAGGTGGCTACTCAGCAAGAGGAGAGGCCAAGGTGGCGAGTCAATCTTTTGTTCAGGTTTGCATACATACTTCATTCGTGTTGAGAAAGGGGACATATTTTGCCTCATCAGGTAGGTTTGGGGTTTGGGGTTTGGGGTTTGGGGTTTGGGGATGGTTAAGGGTAGATTACCATTGTCAAGCATCTCCGTTGATTGGAAGTAAGAGTTCACATCTACCGTCCTTGTATCGTCATTGCTGGGGGAGGGTGACAAAATTTGGTGTAATGCCCCTTTTTAGTCGAGGCCTGTGCCAACAGCCAAAGGGCAAAGAAAAGAATACCACATTTTGTCAACTAGAGTATGTACTACCATCATCTTGCTCGACAATGACAGAGTTAAAAATACACCAGGTAATTTTTTTTAACTAGTCAAAGATTATAATCTTACCTGGTTTGCTGATTTTAGCCTCCTAGGGGCCGGTGCAATGAGATTTGGCCACTTGATGCTGAAGTGATGATGATTTGGCCGCTTGGGGCCGATATAATGAGATTTGGCCACTTGAAGCCGTTGTAATGATGATTTGGCCACTCGGGGCCGATGTAATGAAGATTTGGCCACTTGAGGTCAATGTAATAAGATTTGGCCACCTGAGGCCGATGTAATGAGATTTGGCTACCTAAGGCCGATGTAATGATGCTTACCATGGATTGCTCCGAATATGGTACCAAAGAGGATGTTGATCCTTAATGATCCTTTCCTGGCAAGATACAGATACAGTGTTTCTTTTTGGATTTTCCTTTCCCTCCCCATTTTTGTTCCTCTTTTATTTTCTTTCTTTGTGTTTTCTTTATGTACTTTGTACTTTTGAAATGAAGAATTTCTTAACTTTAAGAAACTTTTATGCATTTTGATTATTTAGGCATGATGAATTCCACAACTCAAGCATTCATCAAGGCAATTGGAATAATGTGAAAATTCAAGCATCACCATACTTTACTACCAAGTGAAAGCAAATGGATTACATGAATACAATTCTCCTACCGAAGGGAGGAAAGATGAGCTACAATGTGAGGAGACAATTCTTGGAGTGGATAAAAATCCACCAATTCCTTCGGAGTTGGACATATCTCAATGGTCCTGAACTGAAATGCATGGAGATTAGCGTCCCAATGTTAAGGTGCTTGTTTGAGTAAGACATGGTGCAATTCCATACATCTGATCTGGTCAAGCATAGACAAATTCACTGATTTTAGTAGGTCTGGCGCAGAGATGCCAATGTTTAACATCCACTTCATCAGTGTCTCATCCAAAGAGTCCATGATCTTTTAAAACCAAATTAAGCGAAGAAGTGGTATAATGACATTAGTCATTGTCACAACCAAACCTTTACCTATGCATCAAAGTCCTGACTAATCAAGGGTGGGGAATAAACTGGCCTTGATTAATAGTGCCGTGTGGCAATCTTTAGGAGAGAGATGAAACCCTGGATAGGTATTGGGAGGACCATAGGGGAATGGCAGATTCCTAATGGCCATGTATGCCGAATAGCGATTCTTGGGGAAAATGAAGTTCTAGATGAGATGTGATAGACCATAGGGAAATGGCAGATTCCTGATGGTTATATATGCCAAATGGCGATTCTTGTGGGACACAAGCTATGATGATCTTTTAGGGTACCTTGATTATTAATCTGGGAACTGATTTATTGCCTTGAGATGGTTATGACTGCACTTGAGCATGTCAAGTTGCCTATGTATCCCTTGGGAGGAATCAGTCCTAGCGTAGTTCAAGCTATTCACCCGATTAAACATAATATCTCTTGTGTTGATCCATGTTGACCAATCCTAATACTTCTTCCTTATTAAGGTCAGCAAGCTTCACTGCTTTGCCAGGTAGAATTTTTTTGACAGTAAACAGGCCACTCCAATTGGGCTGAAACTTTCCTTTTGGATCATGAATTGGAGCTCTTTGCTCACGAAGAACAAGCTCGCCCTCTTCTATGTGTCAGGGCTTCACATTTTTGTTGAAAGCACTTTCTATTTTAGCTGATACTTCCTTAGAGGATCCATGGCCTACATACGTCTTTCATCAATAAAATTGAGCTCATCGTGCCTAGCTTTCATCCATTCTCCTTCTGGTAATTGACTATCCAACAGTACCCTTAGGGATGGTACTAGGATTTCAACTAGAAAAACTGCTTTGACTCCGTATACCAAGGAGAATGGAGTTGCCCCAGTCAAGGACTGCACAGAAGCCCGATATGCCCATAATGCAATTGGTAACTGGTCAGCCCAATCCTTGTGTATTTCCGCCATCTTTTGGAGGATAACCTTGATGTTCTTGTTAGCTGCTTCTACTGCTCCATTGGTCTGTGGCCTATAAGTGGTTGAGCGATGCCTCTTGATGTCAAACTTTGTGTAAATCTTATTAGTCTTGCCCCAAAAATGGGATCCTTGATCTGATATCAACTCTTGCGGTACTCCATACCGGCTAATGATGTTTTCTTGAATGAAATTTTCTACCTTGGCTGATGTGAGAACCGCATATGATTGGGCTTCAACCCACTTGGTGAAGTAATCAATGGCCACCAAGATGAACTCATATCTGTTGGATGCTTTGAGGTTGACCTTCCCTATGATGTCAATGCCCCAATTGGAGGCCAGCCAGGGGGAACTGAGTGAGTGCAATTCCGTTGGTGGGATATGTATGATGTTGGCAAATATTTGGCACTTGTGGCATTTCTTGACATGGCTAACACAATCTGCTTCCATTGTTTTCCAATAATATCCCAATCTGAGGATCTTCTTGGCTAACATTTTGGTATTCATATGGGGTCCATAAAGGCCTTGATGAATTTCTTCCATGATTGTCTGAGCTTGCTTTTTATCTACACACAATAGTTGTATCCCATCATAGGATCTTTTGTACAACAAATCTCCTTGGAGGATGAACTGGGTAGCATGTCTCCTCATAAACTTCTTTTCCCTGTCTGTAACTTCAACTAGATAATTCCTCTCCCTGATGAAGTCCACAATGTGAGCGAACCAAGATCGGTGATCTATGGTGAGAGAATTCACTGTATTCTGGTAGATGGGCTTGCTTCTTTGTTCCACTAAGAATGGTCGAATCTTGGCCATCGAATTACATTCTACCATCGATGCCAAGGTTGCCAGGGCATCAGCAAACCGATTGTTATCTCTTTGGAAGTATTCAAATGAGATCTTCTCAAAATTTTCGATCACCTCTTCCAAATGTTCTTGGTATGGCTTTAGCTTTTCATCTCTGGTCTTCCACTTTCTTTGTGTCTGACATATGACAATGGTTGAATCCCCATATACCTTGATTCTTTTTCTCCAATGGTTAGGGCTATCTCAAGTCCCAAGGCACATGCTTCATACTCAGCAATGTTATTGGTATATGGAAAATCAAGGCAGAATGACGAGGGTAGATAAAGGCCTTCTGAACTGACAAACAAAATCCCTACACCACACCCCTTCTGGTTGGCTGCTCCATTAAAGAATAACTGCCATTCGTTGCATGCGTCTTCTTCTTCAATTGTTGAAATCTCTTCATCTGGAAAAGCATCATCGAGGGTTCTTCCATCTTCTACTGGGTAGGTAGCCAAATGATCGGCTATAGCCTACCCCTTGATAGCTTTTTGAGTAACATAAGTGATGTCAAATTCTGATAACAATAGTAGCCAATGAGCCATTCTTCCTGTGAGAGCTACTTTCTCAAAGAGATACTTGATTGGATCCATCCTTGAGATCAATCGCACTAGATATGCTATCATGTAATCTCGCAGCCTTTTGGTGGCCCAAATCAGTGCAGCATAAGTTCTCTCCAGAGATGTGTACTATGTTTCATACTCCAGAAACTTCTTGTTAAGGTAATATATGGCGTGCTCCGCCCCCTTATATATTTCTTTCTAAGCTAGCAATGAGCCCATGGAATTTTCTCCAACTGCCAAATACAGTAAGGGCGGTTCTCCTTCCACTGGTGGTGTCAACATTGGCGGGTTCATAAGATATTCTTTTATCTTGTCAAAAGCCTGTTGACATTGATTGTTCCATTTCGTGGGCTGATCCTTCTTCAGAAACTTGAAAATTGGTTCACAGGTCTTGGTCAACTAGGCTATGAACCTGCTGATGTACTGGATATGACCCAAGAACCATCGGATTTGCTTCTCTGTGTGAGGTGCAAGCATTTCTTGAATTGGCTTGATCTTGATGGGGTCAACTTTGACACCTCTTCGCTCACCAAGAAACCAAACAACTTCCCTGTTGTTGCCCCAAACACACACTTCTGGGGATTCAACCTTAGCTAGTACTTCCTGATCCTTTCAAAGAAATGTCTCAACACAGGAATGTGCCTCAGTAGATCTCTTGACTTCACAATCATGTCATCTACATAGACCTTTGCATCCTCATGTATCATGTCATGTAGGATGGTTGTACTTACTCTCTGATAAGTTGCCCTACATTCTTTAATCCAAAAGGCATGACCTTGTAGCAATAAGTACCCCATGGAGTGGTGAAGGCTGTCTTCTCATGATCCTCTGGGTGCATACTCACTAGATTATATCCTGAGAATCTATCCATAAATGATAGCGAGGCGTGCCCCGTGGTGCTGTTGATGGATACATTAATATGAGGTAATGGAAAATCATCTTTCGGGCTCACTTTGTTGAGATCTCAAAAATCCACACACAAACGTACTCTTCCATCTTTCTTTGGAACTGGTATAATGTTGGCCAACCATCGGGGGTACTCTACCACTTGTAAGAAATCTGCATTCTATTGCTTTATGACTTCTTCTCTAATCTTCTCACTCCATTCAGTACGCATCCTTCTGAGCTTCTGCTTGATGGGCTTTGCCCCAGGGTAAGTCGGCAAACGATGCTGTATAATGTTGGGGTCAATTCTAGGCATATCTTCATATGACCAGGCAAAGACTTCTATAAATTCCTTTAGAAAGCTAATCATCTATTTTGCTTCTTCATCTTCTAGGGTGATACTAATTTTTACCTCTCGAGGACATTGGTCGGTTCCCAAATTAATAACCTGGATATCCACACGGATGGGTTGGGCTTTCTTTGGTTTGCATTATTTTATTAAGTTTTGATATTCATTTAGATCATCATCGAAAAAAAGAGGCAAGCCATACTCGGAATAGAAAATTTCATTCATGAATGAAGGAGTGACAGACCCAACATATATGGACTCTTGACTTTCCTCTACGGGAACAACAGACTCATAAACAGAAGACTCAATGATAGAATTATTGACAGACTCAACGACTGACTTGATGCTAGTGGTAATTTGGTTAGTTGACTCAATGGCATAAGTGAACTTGAAGTCGTCCCCAATGCTCGTGCAGTTCATGAGTGGTTTAGTAGACTAGTGGATGAGTAAGTGAGGCAAAGGGCCATCTTCTTCTCCTTCTAGACTGATTACTGCTACCTCTTCGACGGCAGCGGTGTGCTTGTCCAGCTTCTCCCTTGGGCCAAACTTCATCTGCCTGATTTCATGATCTCTGAAACCAAACTTGCTGAGGGAAGAGTGACGATCGAGGCTACTCGAGCCCTCTCTATGTAGTCCAACTTCATCATCCTGTTAAGTGAAGAAATCCCCGCTCCCTGATCACATCTTTTACTGCCTTCACGGGATCTAACATTGCAATTGGTTCTAGCATAGTACATGAAACCATCATCCTCTGAGCTCTACTCTGCTTGGTAAAAAAACTTCTTCCCCTGAACAGCCTTGGTTTGAGGTCATGAAGATCTTGTGCTTGAGGCTCTTGTAGAAGAGAGCAGATGTAGATCTTTAAATCATTGGGAAAACGTAGACTCCAAGTGATCTTTATCTTCTCTTCTCGTTCCCATTTCAGAAGAATCCTAGGGCTTGGTGGCTCCTTTGACCAGATCAAAGTTGCGGGATTGCTACTGGAAGACCCACTCTCAATGCAGGCAACTTCAATTATTCCAGTAATAGAACTCTCCTGATCACTTTTCTGAACTAGCAATTGTTCTACTTCATATGTCACCTAGTCGACCTCATCGTGGAACAACACTTCAAATCTTGGTTGCATTTTGGCGGCGGTCTCATCAAACCATGGCTCAACATTTTCACAGAACATAAAATCTTCTCCTTCTCTTACAAAGTACCCATTGAGAGTGGGGTAATAAATGGTAGATATTTTTCTAGTCATCTTCAATATCTTGGCCTTGCCCTTACTTGGAGGAACATACCTGATTAGCACAATTATGTGTAAAATCTAAATAGTAAAGTATGCAATTTTACATATTTAGAATGGAGTTACCTTGGGTTTTACTATCTTTTTGTAGGTTTTTTATTTTAAAGGCCTTAAATATTATCAGACGTTATATCTCTCCAACAACAACTACCTAGTGTAGTTGGTGAGCTATGGTGTGCGAGATTCCCTTGCTCACCAGGAGGTCTCAAGTTTGAATCTAACAATTGTTTTTCTTTTTTTTTTTTTCTTTTTTTGAGAATTTTTTTGAAAATTTTCTGGTTTTCACTTACTTAAAGCACTAAGGGCATGGGGGGAATTTCCACATCAAATTAGAAGATTGTCCAAATCTTTAAAGCTAAGAAAATCGTGGGAGGGTTTCTTGTGCATGAAGAAATAAATAAGAAAAAGGAAAGAAAATAATCAAAAAAATTATAGGAAATTTCTTCAAGTTTATTTCTCTCTTCTCTCCCCTCCACCTAAACACTTTTGGTCTCAAAAGATCTCACCTACCAATTATGGTTTTTTCCCTTTTAGTAAAGAAAAATTTGTTACCCTACCTCCCCATTCCCTATAAATACAATTCATATAAGAGGAGGGCAGACACTTCATTCTTCTTTTAGGGTTTTTTTTAGTTGCTCTCTCTATCCCTCTCTCACTCTCTTTAGTTTTAGTTCTTCTTTATTTTTTCTTTAATCACTTTTGTAATAGCTTTTTATTTCAATTAATGCAAGCATTCTTTTATTTTTATTCAGCCTTTTATGTTTATGATTTATGCAATTGAGTTGTAATTTTTAAAGTTACAGTTCTAGGCTTAGATCTAGGTGACAAGATCACAAGCTGTGAGCATCATTTTTTTTTTAAATTCAATTTTATTTTTTAAGATTTATTTTCTTCAAGCCTAGAAATTTCAAGTTGGGTTCATTTCAGATATGATTTTTAGGGTTTACAGTATCTCAAATCACCCAAGCTTTCAAGTTCAAGCATTGATTTCGGTAGGTAGGCTTCTTTAATAGTCTTCTCTCCCCCCTCTCATTCCCTCTTCTGACTATCCTTTCTTTCTTAATTTAGGATTTTAATTTCAATCATTACATTATTGCTTCCACATTCCCCTAAGGTTCATGGCTAGTGTATGTGTTGGCTTTGCCCCTCCTAGCCATAGAACCATCATTTTATTATTTTTATTTTAATTGCCTCCCTTTTCCTAAAGCTAAGTAGAGTAACCCTTGTAAGAGTGGCTCTCTGGTCAAGTAGGGAAGCTCATATTATGATGCATCTCTCGGGCTAAGTAGAGAAACTTACTTGTGAGCCTCTCTCTAGCTTTATTCCCTTTCTTTTACTTTATTTTTATTTTAGTATTTTTTTTCATTGTTTTTTAATTGCGTGTGGTGTTTATTTACAGTTATTTATTTATTCAATTTTAATTATGTGGCTTACTTATTTAAATTCGTAGATGACGAATGGTTAGTACGTTATTTTAGATATATATGTTTAGGACAGTAGTTAGAATTAGATCACAACCATTATTTATCAGTTCACTTTCGCATTATTAAAAGAAGCAAAAAAATAAAGTGGCTACTCTCCCTGTGTTCGACCCGTAGCTGCACTGATCCATACGCTTGCAGTTATATTTTAAATCCTAACAAGTTTTTGGAACCGTTGCCGGGGAGACAGTTCTATGTTATTTTTTGCATTCTTTTGGTAAATCGGAGTGCTTTGTTTGCTTTATTTTGTTTTTCCTTTTCTTTTGTTAAATTCCTAAAAAGAACAACTTGCAATAATAGTTGTATTGGTGGAGGTCGCCAAGCCTCACAATGTGATAAACACAGGTTTCGCCCTGTAGCAGTACCTCAGAAATTAACCTGAGCAACCCCGGATCCCTGCAGATAAGCTCCCAAAAAGCCAAAAATAAAAAATAAAAAAATAATAATTAAAAAAAGGGTTTTTCTTTCCATTCTTTTGTGCTTGTCTTATTCTAGTTATGGGTAGTTTTCTATTGCATGAGTGTGAAGTGGGTGTGTAATACTAAGAATCGATTAGAAAGAAGAGATCCAATAAGTAGTGACCTTATACGTTTGCTCTCTTTAAAACCCTTCAATATGGGAGATAAACAGCAAAACCCTCCACCTAAATCTCTGAAAGATAGGTTCTACCTTGTTAGAGTAGTCCAACCTTCCTGCATAGTTCTACCACAAGCCTAGGGTAATAATTTTGAGCTCAAATCTTAGTACATCACTATGTTGCACCACTTTCATGGGCTGACCTCTGAAGATGCATACCTATTTCTAAGGGAATTTTAACATGTATGTGCTCTAATTAAGATCCAATAGCTTTCTGATGATGCTGTTAAGCTTAGGTTTATCACTTTTGCATTGAAAGACCAAGCTAAGAAGTGGTTGTATGGGTTGCCCATAAATTCCATAACCTCATGGGAGCAGTTCACAGTTATCTTAAGAAGTTTTTCCCAACTCACAAGACCAATAAGCTTAGAAGTGATATCCTTCAGTTTAGGCAAAAGCCTAGTGAGTCCTTTTCCAAACTTATGGAGAGATTCAAGGATTTACTCTAAGAATGCCCTCACCATGGCCTAGACTTATGGCATTTATGTTAAATAATTTATGAGGGTATTGATTACCCAACTAAAGAAATTATAGAGTCTATGTGCCCTGAGGGATTCATATCCTTTATAGATGAAGGAAAGGCATGGGAATTCTTACTTGACTTAGCTGACAAAACCCGTGAGTGGTAATCAACCCAAGATAGTGAAATAATCATAAGAGGGAAATGATATTTTATGGATGGGATAGTAGCCAAGGAAGCCCATTTAGATAGCCTAATCAAGAGGATTAAGGCTATTGTTCCTAGAGAGCCATCATCAGTCAATTTGGTTAAGATTTGTGCTTTGTGCCAGTCCCTTGGACATGTCATAGAAGAATGCCCCAACACCTCTAGGGGCACTTCTAATGATAGTGTTAATATCTTATACTAGAATAATCCATATAGTAACACCTATAACCTAGGATGGAGAAATCACCCATATTTCACCTGGAATCAGGGCAACCAAGTAGGGCCTTCCAATTTCCATAATCAAGGTCAACTTGGACCCCAAGGGCCTCCCTTTGAACAATAATCTTTTTTCCAAAATACTTTTCCTAGGTCAAATGTAGGACCTCAGGCTAGTTTTCCTAGGGCCCCTCTCCTATCATCTTATTAGCAATCCCCTGGGTTTACCGACACTGGAGAGGTAAGTAGAATAAGTGACTTGAAAAAAAATATGGCCCTCATGACAAGCCACCAAAATCTTACGATAGAACTCACCCAAGTTGTCTCAATTATGAGTGAGAGGGAGAAGGGAACTTTACCCAGTCAACCAGAGCCTAACGCTAGGCATCATCAGCCTGTTAGCTTACAAGCACCAACAAATGCACCACTAAATGTAGTACAAGGTCAAACCCAACAAGGGCTCTCCAACCAATGTAATGTTATTTATACCCTTAGGAATGGTAGAGAGTACCAACAGAGTGTTCCTAACTCTTCCCCATCCTTTACTCCTGTTAACTCTCCTTCAGTTGAGGACACAAGTGTGCCTCTTGTTCTAGGTTCGTTTGATAAACCTAAAGATTCTTTAGAAACTAAAGATGAATTGGTTAAGGAAACCAAAAATAATTTTCTGAAAAAGGGCAAATCCTTAATAGTCCTCATGTTCCTCTTATCCCATTTCCTAATCACTTGGTAAATAAAAAGAAGACTGTTTCCATGGATAAAATTTTAAAAGTCTTCAAAAAGGTAAAAGTGAACATCCCTCTTTTGGATGCCATATCCTAGATCCCCGCCTATGTAAAGGTACTGAAATATTTGTGTACTCACAAACGTGTATCACTAGTGTGCCCAAAAAGGCGTTCTTGGCAGGTAACATTAGTTCCAAAATTACTCAGCCTATAGCAGCCAAGTATAAGGATCCAAGGAGCCCTACCATAGCTTGTGTCATAGGCAACACCTATATTGATCATACCTTACTTGACCTTGGCACAAGTGTGAATCTTTTACCTTACTATGTGTAGAAGCAACTAGGATTGGGAGAATTGAAAACCACTAGAACTACTCTTTAGTTGGTGGATAGGTCTGTTAAAATTCCTAAAGGGATGGTTGAGGATGTCTTACTAAAGGTGGGGGAAATTTATTTTCTCTGTTGATTTCATTGTATTAGATACCAAGCCCTTCTCAACCAAGGATGAGATCCCAATAATTCTAGGAAGACCATTCTATCGGAATGGTTTCCTAAGATTATCTTTTGGCAACCAAACTGTTGAGTTTAACATGTTTAGGAGAGGCAAGAAACCACATATAAAAGAAGAGATCAATATGCTTGATGATTTTTTAGATTTTTCTGATGATTTAATTACCAACTTTGATATTAATTTTGATTCAGAATTCCAAGAGTGTATGGATGAGTTGGATGATGATAGTAAACGTTTATTTTCTGAAGTCCTAAGTCTTCACACCTGTGGAGCCCTTAGGACCCCTTTCCAAACCTTCCATAGTAGAGCCCCCTAAGCTAGATCTTAAGGAGTTGCCATCTAATTTGAGATATGCTTTCCTAGGGCCTAACCAGACTCTTTCTGTAATAATTTCTTCAAATTTGACTTCTAGCCAGGAAGAGGAGTTACTTAAAGTGTTAAAAGATAATAAGGAAGCTCTAGGTTGGACCATGGCTGATATCAAGGGTATAAGCCCTTCTATTGTGCAACATTGTATACATCTTATGGAGGATTCCAAACCATCCACAGAACCCCAAAGAAGAGCTAACCCAGTAATGATGGAAGCCATTAAGAAAGAAAACCTAAAGTACTTGGATTATGAAATAATTTATCCTATTTCTGACAACCAATGGGTAAGCCTAGTTCATGTAGTGCCTAAGAAGTTTGGTATGACTGTAATTCCCAATGACAATAATGAACTAATTCCAACCCATATCCAATCAAGGTGGAGAGAGTGCATAGACTACAAGAAACTTAATGTGGCAACCGGGAAGGACCACTTCCCATTGCCATTCATTGACCAAATATTAGAGAGGTTAGTTGGACATGAATACTATTATTTTCTTGATGGATATTCCGGCTATACCTAGATCCCAATTGCTTTAGAGGACCAACATAAGACCACTTTTACAGGCCTATATGGAACATTTGCTTACAGGCTTATTGTTACACCCATGCCTTAATCCAGTCTAATTTGAACTGTTATGCCAGGCCTTGGATCAGAGATTGAAAGTACGATGGGTTTTGGCTCACGATTGTGTATTATCGAAGGGCTAGAGATGACCCCAAATGTTCCTGTATTGCATGCCTATCTAACTGGAGAGGATTCATACCTTTCGATCCCAGACGATAAGTAACCCGACTCCTCACACTTGATTTTTGACACATATCATAATTTTCAAAAGGCTTTGAGCATGTCTAAGGGCCGCCACTCATGTGAGGCCAACTATTGGATAACAAGCTATCTTGGCCACCGGAAGCAGCCTAGGTATGAATCCGGTGCCTGCATCCGGTGGGTCCATAAGCTGTTGTTGAGGTTTCGATGCCTGTGGGTCCCACCACTCGCATCGTAAATGGTTTTGGATGATCCCAAATCATCCTCCACACATTCCTCTTGATGTGAACACCTTATGGACCTAAATGTGTGGGTCCTCGTGACCCGAAACTCATTTTAACCTGATTAATTCAAAAGGGGTTTAAACCAAACAGACCCTAAGGCCCAACTTAAGTTATAAGTTAGAAAAAGAGGATTCATTTCCTCATTTCCCTTGCGCCCAACATAAGAGAGGAGAGAAAGAGGAGAGGAAGGAAGAAGAAGAGGAAGAAGGAGAAGGTTGGAGGGCTACCTTGGTGCCGGCTGCCACCTTGTTGCTGGAATCGTTGTCAGAGGTAAGTACAACCTCCCATGCCACTCTCTCTCTTCATTTTGACCTAGGTAAAGCTAGGTATGGATATAATCTTGGTGTACACACCATGTTAAGGTTGTAGGATGGGTGTTCTACCCTCCCGGTATTGTTGCTGAGCTCGAACCAATCCCGGTGAGCTCCGACAACATGTAATTCTAAAAGACCAACTAGGGTTTCTATCATTCAATCGATGTATCTCCCAAATGGCTTAGTAGAATTAGGATTTTCTTGGCTTAGAATGATACTAGGAACATCCCCTACAAATTCAACAAAACAAATCCCAGTAGTCGGGCCCAAGTCGAAAAGCCCCAAATTATTGGACTATCTTGTACCTCCACCAAAAACAGCCAATCGGATCCACTGGGTCTGTTTCCGATGGCATATTTCTAGTGGACATGGAGCCTTATGTGCTCTCTATCACTTCCACTAGAAACAGGTCTAATATTTTAGGTGGAAATGCCCTGTTTCCGATGGTTGTTTCCGGTTACATTACTGTTATTGGGTGACAGTGTTTGTACATTTTAGGGGTGACTTGTGTAGGTCCCTCCCAATGTTTTTGATGCATACTGATGTACAATTTCATTTGTGTCTAGGATAGTGATGTGTACATGCCCCAAAGTCAAAATTGATTTGATTGATCTGTGGCCTAAACCAAACAAAGATCAACAAGGTGAGGGATGGACTGTGTTTATTTTTAAAATTTTTATTAATTATTTAATTACTCACATGCTTAGAATTATATGTTTAATTAAAATTATCATTTTATGATCATGATATGAATTATATGGAAATGTATGACGGGATCCGATGTGGCTGAGGTGGTACCAGTTCTGTGATTGTCGTATGCATGTTGCATTCATGCATTGATTATGTGCATTAGAGTTAGTTGTAGTCACGGGTTACACTTTGTGGCCCAAGTCTCGCTGGTATCATGTACCTCGGGACTATATTTTTAAATGGATAAGCTTCGTGGCCGAGGTCTTACTGGTGTTACGAAGTCCATACTCAACTACTATTTGCATGCTAGATTAGGTAAATGATCTTGGGTTACACTTTGTGGCCAAGGTCTCTTTGGTATCATGTACTCGGGACTGTATTTGGAGATGGATTACACTTTGTGGCCAAGGTCTCTCCGATATCGTGTAATCTATACTAACTGTATCATTATGAAGGCATGTAGTATATATGTAGTTAGGTATCACTCCCTATGCTATGCACCCTTTCCAACAGGGGTTGAGGTGTTGGATAACCCATTGTGGTATGTTTGATGAGCCTTTTCAAAGTGCCACTCTTGCTATACAATCTGATTGTTACCGGAGGCAAGAACCTGTCTGGCGTGGTCGATGTGTTACCGGTGTCATGACTGTCAGAAGGGGGTTATCAGGGGTTTTCTAGGTGACCCATGGACACATATGGGGATCAGCATGCTTCTAATCATGGCTAGGGTTTGTATCGCTGCATAGTCAATATCGTTAATGAGATGAGGGATATAGCCTAATGTGTTGTAGTAGCATTCACCAGACTTAGTTTGTATTGTTATGTGGATAATAAACAAATGAACTGCATCACGAGCATCATGGACTATGTGTTTAATTTTCACAATCGTGCATTATAAATTATTATTGCTATCATCTTGCTTGGATGTGTTTGACCCCACCCCTCACTGAGTGAGTTGGAAAACTCACCCCACGTAAACACCCCTTTTTGGATGATGATGTAGGTACCGTGGTGCCAATGGCAAGTGACCCAGAATATTTTAGGTTGGAGTATGGTATGAGTGACTGGTGGATGCCAGAAATGGAGGAGCATAATCAGGATTGTGCTTACAATCACTGTGCTTACGTTGCAGTGTGAGATTGTACATCAAATTTTGATATTTGTAGATATAGTTGTGGTTTGTATATTTTTTTGAGATTATATTATATGTCATAGATGAATGTAATAGAATAACTCAGTTATTACTCTTATCTTATCATTAGATATTTCTCCATTTTATTTATAATTCTGCTACTATACTCTGATTTCGCTGCTTGTGTTGGTCTATGTTGTGAGATTGTGAAAATTTTAAGGTACTGCTATCAGAGATCTTGGTAGGTTTGTGAGACAGGTACGTGTCTTACTCACACCACCTGTATTCCTAATGGTAAGTTGGGTCTACTGGGAGCGGGGTGTGACACGTATGCTCTTTGGATTTTACAATGCCCCTACTATGTTTCAACAATGCATGATGAGCATATTTCCTAATATGGTCAAAAAATTATTAGAAGTATTTATGGATGACTTTTCAATTCATGGGAATTCCTATTCTGAATGTCTTCATCATCTTTCTCTAGTTTTGAAAAGGTGCATATCTAAGAATTTGATTTTGAATTGGGAGAAATGTCATTTTATGGTTAAATCTGGTATTGTTTTAGGCCATGTAATATCCAAGGAGGGAATTAAAGTAGATAGAGCCAAAGTGGATTTAATTGATAATTTATCACCTCCTCAATCTATTCAGGATGTCCAGTCTTTTCTAGGGCATGCAGGCTTCTACAGAAGGTTTATTAAGAACTTTAGCCAGTTAGCCCGACCTCTCACTTCATAACTTGCCAAAGATCAAACTTTTGAGTTTTCTAAATAGTGTCTAGAATCCTTCAAGCAACTTAAGAAGCATTTGACCAATGCACCTATTGTTCAACCACCTGTTTGGACTGAACCTTTTGAATTGATGTGTGATGCTTCGGATTTTTCCATAGGAGCGATTTTGGTCCAAGGATTAATAAGTTGCCACTGTCATTTACTATTCTAGTAGGACCTTAAATGATGCACAACTCAATTATACAACCATTGAAAAATAATTCTTAGCTGCTGTGTTTGCATTAGAAAAGTTTCGATCTTACCTAATTAGTACACATGTGGTGGTGTATACTGATCATTCTACTCATAGATACCTAGTTCAGAAGAAGGATGCCAAAGCCCATCTCATTTGGTGGGTTTTACTTTTGCAAAAGTTTGATTTAGAAATTAGGGATAAGAAAGGAGTTGAAAACCTAGTTGCAGATCATTTATCCTGGCTTCCCAATTCCTTGAGTATCGATTCTCTAGTCAATGAGAAGTTTTCATATGAATAGTTATTTACAGTGTCCAGTGAACCATAGTTTGCTGACATTGTCAACTTCTTAGTTTTAGGTGTGACTCTAGATCATTGGTCCACCCAAGATAAGTATAGGTTTTATTCCCAAGTTAAGTACTTTTTCTAGGATGATCCTTATTTGTTTAAGATATGTCCGGATCAGATTATCCGATGATGTATTCTTGATCATGAGCAATATTCTATTCTCTGTTTTTTCTTTGATCATGTATGTGGTGGACACTTTGGACCTAAGAAGACAGCCACAAAGGTTCTCTAATATGGATTTTATTGGCCCACTCTTTTTAAAGATACTTTTGATTTTTACAAGGCTTGTCCCACTTGTCAGTCTTTTGGTCGTATCAATAAGAGGAACATGATGCCCCTTAACCCTATTTTGGTAGTTGAGATCTTTGATATATGGGGCATTGATTTCATGGGACCATTCCCTAATTCCTTTGGGAATTTGTACATACTTTTAGCCATTGATTATGTTTCTAAATGGATAGAGGCCATATCTTGTAAATCTAATGACCACAAAGTGGTGGTCCAGTTTTTCAAAGAGAACATTTTTTTTCTTCTTTAGTGCACCACATGCAATAATTAGTGAGGGGTACTCATTTTTGTAATCAACCTTTTGAGGCCTCAATGAAAAGGTATGGGATCACCCATAAGGTATCTACCCCTTATCACCCCCAAAATAGTGGCCAAGTGGAGGTGTCTAATAAGCAAATCAAACAAATCTTGAAGAAAACTATTAATCCCAACCATAAGGATTGGTCCCTTAGGCTCATTAATGCCTTGTGGGTCCATCGGATTGCATTCAAGACCTACCTTAGTCAGTCTTCCTATCATTTAGTGTATGAAAATTTCTGTCACTTACCAATTGAATCAGAGGACAAGGCCTTTTGGGCCATCAAGAAGCTCTACTTTGATTTGTCTAATGTGAGAATTCATCATAGGCTCCAACTATCTGAATTAGAGGAACTTAGGAATGATACCTATGAAAGTTTTAGGATTTACAAGGAAGACAAAAGCCTTCCATAATAAGCACATTCTACGAAAATCTTTTACAATTGGTGATAAGGTTTTATTATACAACTCTCAATTACATCTTTTCCCTGGTAGGCTTATATCCCAATGGGATGGCCTATTTATTGTCCATAATGTATATCCCCATGGGGCTGTGGAGATTCTGAATCTAAGAACAGGAGTAATTTCGAAGGTTAACGCTTAGCGTTTGAAACCGTTCCTCGAGTTTCCTACTACTGGTAGTGAAAAGGTCATAGATTTCATGAACCTCTATACATAGATGATTGACTTTACCTAGGTATGACCCCCTTGCATTGTCTTTGTTTTTAATTCTTTCCATGCATTGAGGACATTACATGACTTAAGTGTGGGGGAGGGAAACCAGTTTTTGCTTTTTCCACTTTGTTTTACTTGTTTTCCTTTTGTTTTTTATCTTGTTAAGGATGAAGTCCTACCTTGGCTTTTAGTTAATGATCATACCATTCAGTTGCTTGATGTATGAAAATAAAATTTTTGATTAAGTTACCAATTTTAAACATAAAAACACCCTATTGAGAAAAAAGAAACAAGCCTGTGTCTTGAGATGGGATTTTTTTTTTTTAAATAAGAGACCCCTGTTTATGGTGTTGGACCATATGTAAGACTGTGGGTTCCTTGTACTTTTGATTTGGAGTTGAGACCTTCTTTTTAATTTGGCATGAATTGACAAATGCACAATTTTAGATGAAGTGTGAAATGTGTTATAAAGAAGAATAAGAGTTGATTTCCTTGGAACTAGATAGGGCATTAAGCTTCAGGAAGCGTGGTATCTTGATCGAAATTCCTAAGGAGAAAACTTCTGAAAGAACTCTAGCATCACTGTCTTTGTGGGCATATGCAAAAATTGAAGCCACATAGTAACTTGGGTGTCTGATGTTTGCTCCACTATGTCCTTTAGGCCAAAAGTAGTGGACTAGAATAGAGTTTATAAAACGAAAAAAGGAGAAAAAATGTGCAAATGTCATTAATCCTTGGTAACATGTTTGGTCAAAAACACTCCAATGCCTTAGTCCTTAGTTCTCTATTTCTTCACAAGTGGTTTGCCTTAAGATAAGGATATTTTGGAAGAGACGAGGTGAGTTCCAAATTAAGAAATATACTAGTGCCTGGAATTGATATTGGATAATAAAAGTTCAAGTGTGGGGGTCCCTTGTAAGAAGAATTATCTTTGCTCAGGATCCGTATGGCCCTTACCTTTAGCCAAGGTTGGGATTTGTTTATTCTGAATTTTGGGTGTACATTCACTGTAAACACCTATGAGACACAACTCATCCACTAGGAGTGACCTAGGGGTTTAAAGGCTTGTTGCAAATACTTAGTACAACCGTGATTCCTACGAAAGTGAGTTAGGTTTTTTGTTATTTACATTTTAGTATTTTTTTTTTTTTACTCGAGGACTAGCAAAGTCTAAGTGTGGGGAAATTCTAATGAGCACATTTATGTGTGAAATCTAAGTAGTAAAGCATGCATTTTTACATATTTAGAATGGAGTTACCTTGGGTTTTACTCTATTTTTGTAGGTTTTGTATTTTAAAGGCCTCAAACATTATCAGACTTCATATCTCTCTGACAACAACTACTTAGTGTAGTTGATGAGCTATGGTGTGCGAAATTTCCTTGCTCACCAGGAGGTCTCAAGTTTGAATCTCATGATTGTTTTTTTTTTTTTTTTTTTTTTTTTTTTTTAAAGAATTTTGTTGAAGATTTCTTTCTTTTCACTCACTTAAAGCACTAAGGGCATGGTGGGGATTTCCACATCAAATTAGAAGATTGTCTAAATCTTCAAAGTAAGGAAAATTGTGGGAGGGGTTTCTTGTGCAAGAAAAAATAAAAAATAAAAAAGAAAGAAAATAAGCAAAAAAATTATAGGAAATTTCTCCAAGTTTATTTCCCTTCTCTCTCCTCCACCTTAACATTTTTAGTTTCAAAATATCTCACCTGCCAATTGTGGTTTTCCCCCTTTTAAGAAAGAGAACTTTGTTACCCTACCTCCCCATTCCCTATAAATACAACTCATGTAAGAGGAGGGGAGACACTTCATTCTTTTTCTAGGGTTTTTTTTAGTTGCTCTCTCTCTCCCTCTCTCTCACTCTCTTTAGTTTTAATTCTTCTATTTTTTTTTTCTAATCACTTTTGTAATAGCTTTTATTTCAATTAATGCAAGCAATCTTTTATTCTTATTTAGTCTTTTATGTTTATGATTTATACAATTGAGTTATAATTTTTAAAGTTATAGTTCTAGGCTTAGATCTAGGTGACAAGATCACGAGCCGTGGAGCATCTTTTTTTTCTTTTTCAAATTCAGTTTTTATTTTTAAGATTTGTTTTCTCTAGGCCTAAAAATTTTAGATTTGGTTATTTCCATATCTGGTTTTTAGGGTTGTTAGTATCTCAAATCACCTAAGTTTTCAAGTTCAAGCATTGATTCAGGTAGGTAGGCTTCTTCAATAGTCTTCTCTCCCCCCCTCTCATTTCCTCTTCTAACTATCTTTTCTTTCTTAATTTAGGATTTTAATTTCAGTCATTACATTATTGTTTCCCCTTTCCCCTAAGATTCATAGCTAGTGTATGTGTTGGTTTTGCCCCTCCTAGCCATAGAACCATCATTTTATTATTTTTATTTTAATTGCCTCCCTTTCCCTAATGCCAAGTAGAGTAACCCTTATAAGAGTGACTCTCTGGTCAAGTAGGGAAGCTCATATTATGATGCATCCCTCGGGCTAAGTAGAGAAACCTACTTGTGAGTCTCTCGCTAGCTTTATCCCCTTTCTTTTACTTTATTTTTATCTCAGCATTTTTTTCTTTCATTATTTTTTAATTACGTGGGGTGTTTATTTTCAGTTATTTATTTATTTAATTTTAATTCTGTGGCTTGTGTATTTAAATTCTTAGATGATGAATGGTTAAGACGTTATTTTAGATACATATTTTTAGGTCGGTAGTTAGAATTAGATCACAACCATTATTAATCGGTTCACTTTCGTATTATTAAAAGAAGTAAAAAAAATAATGTAGCTGCTTTCCCTGTATTCGACCCATAGCTACACTGATCCGTATGCTTGCAGTTACATTTTAAATCCTAACAATACCCCAATCCATTCTTGCCCTTGTTGACAACTCGGGTTGGTAACTTGGATACACCTTGTGCGTACTTTTCCAATCCCATACTAGGGAAGTACTTCATGTTCTTCATTATTTGGCCCATAGGAGGGCTCAATGTTGCCTCATAGTCAATCGAGCTATTTTCTTTGACCGCCCCTTTTGCAATCACGGCACAAGTGCCTTCTATCTCAAATCCATCGAGGCGGACCTCTTCTATCTTCTCTTCCCCTTCCTCTATACTGGCCACAGTATTAACTACTTCCAGGTCCCCTGAGACGACAATCACTTTTCCTTCATAAATGAACTTGATTTTCTGGTGAAGGCTTGATGACACAGCCTTAGCATGATGTAACCATAGCCTCCCTAATAGTATGTTGAAGGAAGCTGATATATCAATGACTTGGAAGTTGATGTTAAATTTCACCGAATTGATCATCATAACCAAGGTAAGTATTCCCAGAATTTACCTCTTGGTGTTATGATGAGCACATTTATGTGTGAAATTTAAGTAGTAAAGCATGCATTTTTACATATTTAGAATGGAGCTATCTTGGGTTTTACTCTATTTTTGCATGTTTTGTATTTTAAAGGCCTTAAGCATTATCAGGTGTTATATCTCTACAACAACAACTACCTAGTATAGTTGGTAAGCTATAGTGTGCAAAATTCCCTTGCTCACCTGGAGGTCTCAAGTTCGAATCTCATGGTTGTCTTTTTTTTTGGAGAATTTTTTTGAAGATAAATTTGGTTGAAGATTTTTTTCTTTTCACTCACTTAAAGCACTAAGGGCTTGGAGGGGATTTCCACATCAAATTAGAAGATTGTCCAAATCTTCAAAGCAAGGAAAATCGTGGAAAGGGTTTCTTGCGTAAGAAGAAAAAAAAAGAGAAATAAATCTTGTCAAAATCTTCTTTCTCCTCCACATCATCACTAGAAGATTGCCTAAATCACACAAAGAAAGAAGGAATATCGTCCAAGGAAAAAAAAATCGGCCAACAAGGGTTGTGCGCAAGATTTGAAGAGAGGGAGAAAAAGAAGATAAAAATAAATAAAAAAAAGGAAAGAAAATAAGCAAAAAAATATTTATAGGAAATTTCTCTAAATTTATTTCTCTTTTGGTCTTAAAAGATATCACTTACCAACTGTGGGTTTTCCCCTTTTAGGAAAGAGATATTTGTTACCCTACCTCCCCATTCCCTATAAATACAACTCATGTAAGAGGAGGAGAGATATTTCATTCTTCTTCTATGGTTTTTTTTAGTTGCTCTCTCTCTCTCTCTCTCTCTCTCTCTCTTTAGTTTTAGTTCTTCTTTGTTTTTGCTTTAATCACTTTTGTAATAGATTTTTATTTCAATTAATGCAAGCACTCTTTTCTTTTTATTCAGCCTTTTATGTTTATGATTTATGCAATTGAGTTGTAATTTTTAAGATTATAGTTCTAGGCTTAGATCTAGGTGACAAGATCATGAGACGTGGAGCATTTATTTTTTTCAAGTTCAGTTTTTTTTTTTTTAATTTATTTTCTCTAAGCCTAGAAATTTTAGATTTGGTTCATTCCAGATCTGGCTTTTAGGGTTGGCAGTATCTCAAATCACCCAAGCTTTTAAGTTCAAGCATTGATTCAGGTAGGTTGGATTCTTTAATAGTCTTCTCTCCCCCCTCTCATTTTCTTTTCTGACTACCCTTTCTTTCTTAATTTAGGATTTTAATTTCAGTCATTTCATTATTGCTATCCCTTTCTCCCAAGGTTCATGGCTAGTGTATGTGTTGGCTTTGCCCCTCCTAGCCATAGAACCATCATTTTATTATTTTTATTTTAATTACCTCCCTTTCCCTAAAGCCAAGTAGAGTAAGCTTTGTAAGAGTGAGTCTCTGGCCAAGTAGGAAACCTCATATTATGATGCATTCCTCAGGATCAGTAGAAAAACCTATTTGTGAACCTCTCTCTAGCTTTATTTCTTTCTTTTACTTTATTTTTATTTCAACATTTTTTTTCTTCATTGCTTTTTAATTGTGTAGGTTATTTATTTATTTAATTTTAATTGTGTGGCTTGTGTATTTAAATTATTAAATGACGAATGGTTATGACGTTATTTTAGATACATATATTTAGGACGGTAGTTAGAATTAGATCACAACCATTAATCTATTCACTTTCGCATTATTAAAAGAAGCCAAAAATAAAGTGGTTGTTCTCCCTGTGTTTGACCCGTAGCTACACTAATCCATACACTTGTGGTTACATTTCAAATCCTAACAAGGTTTTGGTACCGTTGCTGGGGAGACAATTCTATGTTATTTTTTGCTTTCTTTTGGTAAATCGGAGTGCTTTGTTTGCTTTGCTTTATATTTTTTCTTTTTTTTTTATTGAATTCCTGAGAATAACAACTTGCAATAATAGTTGTATCAGTGGAGGTCACCATGCCTCACAGTATGATAAAGACAGGTTTCGCCCTGTAGCAGTACCTCAGGAATTGACCTGAGCAACCCCGGATCCTTGTCGGTAAACTCCCAAAAAGCAAAAAAAAAAAAATAAAAAATAAATAAATAAAAAAATCAAAAAAATCAAAAAAATCATCAAAAAGTTTTGCTATCCATTCTTTTGTGCTTGTCTTACTTTAGTTGTGGAAAGTTTTTCTGTTGCATGAGTGTTAAGTGGGTACGTAATACTAAGAATCGGTTAGAAAGAAGAGATCCAACAAGTAGTGACCCTATACGTTTGCTCTCTCTAAAACCCTTCAATATGGGAGACCAACAGCAAAACCCTTCACCTAAATCTCTGAAAGATAGGTTCTACCCTGCTAGAACAGCCCAACCTTCCTGTATAGTTCTACCACAAGCCCAGGGCAATAATTTTGAACTCAAATCTCAATACATCACTATGTTGTCCCACTTCCATGGGTTGACCTCTGAGGATGCATACCTATTTCTAAGGGAATTTAAAAAGGTATGTGTTCTAATTAAGATCCAACAGCTTTCTGATGATGCTGTTAAGCTTAGGTTTATCACTTTTGCATTGAAAGACCAAGCTAAGAAGTGGTTGTATGGATTACCCACAAATTCCATAACCTCATGGGAACAGTTCACAGTTGTCTTCCTTAAGAAGTTTTCCCCAACTCACAAGACCAATAAGCTTAGAAGTGATATCCTTCAGTTTAGGCAAAAGCCTAGTGAGTCATTTTCCAAACTTATGGAGAGATTCAAGGATCTACTCCAAGAATGCCCCCACCATGGCCTAGACCTATGGCATTTATGTCAAATAATTTATGAGGGTATTGATTACCCAACTAAACAAATGATAGAATCTATGTGCCCTGAGGGATTCACATCCTTTACAGATGAAGAAAAGGCATGGGAATTCTTACTTGACTTAGCTGACAAAACCCGTGAATGGGAATCAACCCAAGAGAGTGAAAGAACTATAAGAGGAAAAGGATATTTTGTGGATGGGATAGTAGCCAAGGAAGCCCATTTGGATATCCTAATCAAGAGGATTGAGGCTATTGTTCCTAGAGAGTCATAGAAGAATGCCCTAACACCTCTGGGGGCACTTCTAATGATAGTGTTAATGCCTTATACCAGAATAATCCATATAGTAACACATACAATCCAGGATGGAGAAATCACCCAAATTTTTCTTGGAATCAGGGCAACCAAGCAGGACCTTCCAATTTCTATAATCAAGGTCAACCTGGACCCCAAAGGCCTCCCTTTGCACAACAATCTTTTTCTCAAAATACTTTTCCTAGGTCAAATGTAGGACCTCAGGCGAGTTTTCCTAGGGCCCCTCTTCTATCATCTTATCAGCAACCCCCTGGGTTTACCAACACTGGAGAGGCAAGTAGAATAAATGACTTGGAAAAAAATATGGCCCTCCTCATGACAAGCCATCAAAATCTTACGAGAGAACTTACCCAAGTTGTCTCAATTATGCATGAGAGGAAGAAGGGAACTTTACCCAGTCAACCAGAGCCTAACCCTAGGCATCATCAACCTGTTAGTTTACAAGGACCAACTAATGCACCACTGAATATAGTACAAGGTCAGACTCAATAAGGGCCCTCTAACCAATGTAATGTTGTTTATGCCCTTAGGAGTGGCCAAGAGTACCAACAGAGTATTCCTAAATCTTCCCCATCTATTACTCCTATTAACTCTCCTTCTGTTAAGGACACAAGTGTGCCTCTTATTCCAAGTTCGTCTGATGAACCTAAAGATTTTTCTGAAACTAAAGATGATTTGGTTGAGGAAACCAAAAATGATTCTTCTGAACAGGGGCAAATCCCTAACAGTCCTTATGTTCATCCTGTCCCATTTCCTAATCGCTTGGTAAACAAAAAGAAGACTGCTTCCATGGACAAAATTTTAGAAGTCTTCAAAAAGGTAGAAATAAACATCCCTCTTTTGGATGCCATATCCCAGATCCCCACCTATGCAAAGGTACTGAAAGGTTTGTGTACTCACAAACGTATCACTAGTGTGCCCAAAAAGGCGTTCTTGGCAGGTAACATTAGTTCCATAATTACTCAGCCTATAGCAGCCAAGTATAAGGATCCAGGGAGCCCTACCATATCTTGTGTCATAGGTAACACCTATATTGAGCATGCTTTACTTGACCTTGGCGCAAGTGTGAATCTTTTACCTTACCATGTGTACAAGCAACTAGGATTGGGAGAATTAAAAGCCACTGGAACTACTCTTCAGTTGGCAGATAGATCTGTTAAGATTCCTAAAGGGATGGTTGAGGATGTCTTACTAAAGGTGGGGGAATTTATTTTCCCTATTGATTTCATTGTGTTAGATACTAAGCCCTTCTCAACCAAGGATGAGATCCCAATAATTCTAGGAAGACCATTCTTGGCTAGCAGTAATGCATTAATCAATTGCCGGAATGATTTCCTAAGATTATCTTTTGGTAACCAAACTGTTGAGTTTAACTTGTTTAGGATTGGCAAGCAACCACATATGGAAGAAGAGATCAATATGCTTGAGGATTTTCTGGATTTTTCCTATGATTTAGTTACCAACTTTGATATTGATTTTGATTCAGAATTCCAACAGTATATGGATGAGTTGGATGATAAGAGTGAAAATTTCTTTTCTGAAGTCTTGAGTCTTCACACACTTGTGGAGCCCTTAGGACCCCTTTCCAATTCCATTCCCAAACCTTCCATAGTTGAGCCCCCTAAGCTAGATCTTAAGGAGTTGCCATCTAATTTGAGATATGCTTTCCTAGGGCCTGACCAGTCTCTTCCTGTAATAATTTCTTCAAATTTGACTTCTAGCCAGGAAGAGGAGTTACTTAAAGTGTTAGAAGATAATAAGGAAGCCCTAGGTTGGACCATGGCTGATATCAAGGGTATAAGCCCTTCCATTGTGCAACATCATATACATCTTATGGAGGATTCCAAACCATCCACGGAACCCCAAAGAAGAGCTAACCCAGTGATGATGGAAGCTATTAAGAAAGAGATCCTAAAGTGCTTGGATCATGGAATAATTTATCCTATTTCTGGCAGCCAATGGGTAAGCCCAGTTCATGTAGTGCCTAAGAAGTCTAGTGTGACTGTAGTTCCTAATGCCAATAATGAGTTGATCCCTACCCGTGTCCAAACAGGATGGCGTGTGTGCATTGACTACAGGAAATTAAATGCGGCAACCTGGAAGGACCACTTCCCATTGCCATTCATTGACCAGATGTTAGAGAGGTTAGCTGGACATGAATACTATTGCTTTCTTGATGGATATTCCGGCTATAACCAAATCCCAATTGCTTTAGAGGACCAACATAAGACCACTTTTACATGCCCATATGGAACATTTGCTTACAGGCGTATGCCCTTTGGGCTTTGCAATGCCCCTGCTACGTTCCAACGATGCATGATGAGCATTTTTTCTGACATGGTCGAAAAATTCTTAGAAGTATTTATGGATGACTTTTCAATTCATGGGAATTCCTATTCTGAATGTCTTCATCATCTTTCCCTAGTTTTGAAAAGGTGCATATCTAAGAATTTGGTTTTGAATTGGGAGAAATGTCATTTTATGGTTAAATCTGGTATTGTTTTAGGCCATGTAATATCCAAGGAGGGAATTAAGGTAGATAGAGCCAAAGTGGATTTAATTGATAATTTACCACCTCCTCAATCTGTTAAGGATGTTCGGTCTTTTCTAGGGCATGCAGGCTTCTACAGAAGGTTTATTAAGAACTTTAGTCAGTTAGCCCGACCTCTCACCTCATTACTTGTCAAAGATCAGACTTTTGAGTTTTCCAAAGAGTGCCTAGAATCCTTCAAGCAACTTAAGAAGGAGTTGACCAATGCACCCATTGTTCAACCACCTGTTTGGACTGAACCTTTTGAACTGATGTGTGATGCTTCGGATTTTGCCATAGGAGCAGTTTTAGGTCAAAGGATTAATAAGTTGCCCACTGTCATTTACTATGCTAGTAGGACCTTAAATGATGCACAACTCAATTATACAACTACTGAAAAAGAATTCTTAGCTGTTGTGTTTGCATTAGAAAAGTTTCGGTCTTACTTAGTTGGTTCACATGTGGTGGTGTATACTGATCATTCTGCCCTCAGATACCTAGTTCAGAAGAAGGATGCCAAAGCCCGTCTCATTAGGTGGGTTTTACTTTTGCAAGAGTTTGATTTAGAAATTAGGGATAAGAAAGGAGTTGAAAACCTAGTTGCAGACCATTTATCCCGGCTTCCCAATTCCTTGACTGTTGATTCTCCAGTCAACGAGAACTTTCCAGATGAACAATTATTTGCAATGTCCAGTGAACCATGGTTTGCTGACATTGTCAACTTCTTAGTTTCAGGTGTGACTCCGGATCACTGGTCCACCCAAGATAAGTATAGGTTTCATTCCCAAGTTAAGCACTTTTTCTGGGATGATCCTTATTTGTTTAAGATATGTCCAGATCAGATTATCCGACGATGTGTTCCTGATCATGAGCAACATTCCATTCTCTCTTTTTGTCATGATCATGCATGTGGTGGACACTTTGGACCTAAGAAGACTGCCGCAAAGGTTCTCCAATGCGGATTTTATTGGCCCACTCTTTTTAGAGATGCTTTTGATTTTTGCAAGGCTTGCCCTGCCTGCCAGTCTTTTGGCCGTATCAATAAAAGGAACATGATGCCCCTCAACCCTATTTTGGTAGTTGAGATCTTTGATGTATGGGGCATCGATTTTATGGGACCATTCCCTAATTCCTTTGGGAATTTGTACATACTTTTGGCCGTTGATTATGTTTCTAAATGGATAGAGGCCATACCTTGTAAATCTAATGATCACAAAGTGGTGGTCCAGTTTCTCAAAGAGAACATTTTTTCCCGCTTTGGTGCACCACGTGCAATAATTAGTGATAGGGGTACTCATTTTTGTAATCGGCCTTTTGAGACCCTAATGAAAAAGTATGGGATCACTCATAAGTTATCTACCCCTTATCACCCCCAAACTAGTGGCCAAGTGGAGGTGTCTAATAGGCAGATCAAACAAATCTTGGAGAAAACTGTTAATCCCAACCGTAAGGATTGGTCCCTTAGGCTCATTGATGCCTTGTGGGCCCATCGGACTGCATTCAAGACTGACCTTGGCCAGTCTCCCTACCGTTTAGTGTATGGGAAAGCTTGTCACTTACCAGTTGAGTTGGAGCATAAGGCCTTTTGGGCCATTAAGAAGCTTAACTTTGATTTGTCTGATGCGGGAATTCATCGTAGGCTCCAACTATCTGAGTTGGAGGAACTTAGGAATGATGCCTATGAAAGTTCTAGAATTTACAAGGAAAAGACCAAAGCTTTCCATGATAAACACATTCTGCGTAAATCTTTTGCAATTGGTGATAAGGTCTTATTGTACAACTCTCGATTGCATCTTTTTCCTGGTAAGCTTAGATCCCGATGGGATGGCCCATTTATTGTTCATAATGTATATCCCCATGGGGCTGTGGAGATTTTGAATCCAGGAACAGGGGTAATTTCGAAGGTTAATGGTCAGCGTTTGAAACCGTTCCTCGAGTTTCCCACTACTAGTAGTGAAGAGGTCATGGATCTCCATGAACCTCTTTACACTGATGACTAATTTTTAATCAGGTATGACCCCCTTGCATTGTCTTTGCTTTTAATTTTTTCCATGCATTGAGGACATTGCATGACTTAAGTGTGGGGGAGGGAAACCAGTTTTTATTTTTTATTTTTTTTTCACTTTGTTTTGTTTGTTTTTCTTTTTATTTTTTGAGCTTGCTAAGGATGAAGTCCTACTTTGGCTTTTGGCTAATGATCATACCATTCGGTTGCTTGATGTATGAAAATAAAATTTTTGATTAAGGTACCCATTTTGAACGTATAAAAACCCTGTTGAGAAGAAAGAAACAAGCATGTGTCTTGAGATGGGACTTTCTTTTGAAAAATAAGAGACCCCTGTTTTATGGTGATGGACCATATGTAAGTCTGTGGGTTCCTTGTACTTTTGATTTGGAGTTGAGACCTTCTTTTTAATTTGGCATGGGTTGACAAATGCACAATTTTAAATGAAATGTGAAATGTGGTATAAAGAAGAATAAGAGTTGATTCCCTTGGAACTAGACAGGGCATTGCGCCTCAGGAAGCGTGGTGTCTTGATCGAAATTCCTTGGGAGGAAACTTCTGAAGTAACTCTAGCATCACTGCCTTTGTGGACATATGCAAAAAGTGAAGCTACATAGTAACTTGGGTGTCTGGTGTTTGCTCCACCATGTCATTCAGGCCAAAAGTAGTGGAGTAGAATAGAGTTTATTAGTAGAAAAAAAAAAAGAGAAAAAAAATGTGCAAATGTCATTATTGCTTGGTAACATGTTTGGTCAAAAACACTCCAACGCCTTAGTCATTGGTTCCCTATTTCTTCACAAGTGGTTTTGCCTTAAGATAAGGATGTTTTGGAAGAGACGAGGTGAGTTCCAAATTAAGAAATATGCTAGTGCCTGGAATTGATAAAGGGTAATAAAAGTTCAAGTGTGGGGGTCCCTTGTAAGAGAAATTATCTTTGCTCCGGATCGGTATGAGCCTTACCTTTAGCCAAAGTTGGGATTTGTTTATTCTGAATTTTGGGTGTATATTCACTGCAAACACCCACGAGACACAACTCGTCCACTAGGGGTGACCTAGGGGTTTAAAGGCTTGTTGCACATGCTAAGTGCAACCGTGATTCCTACGAAAGTGAGTTAGGTTTTTTTTATCTTTATTCTTTTTCTTTTTGTTTTGCTCGAGGACTAGCAAAGTCTAAGTGTGGGGGAATTCTGATGAGCACATTTATGTGTGAAATCTAGGGTAGTAAAACATGCATTTTACATATTTAGAATGGAGCTACCTTGGGTTTTACTCTCTTTTTGCAGGTTTTATATTTTCAAGGCCTTAAGGACTATCGGGAGCTATATCTTCAATTTTACACGTAAAGAGGTCCTATTTCTTTCCATGGTTGCGAAGAGGATGAAATTCTGAGCAAGATGGACGTGTTCAATTAAAAGTACACATTCGTTTGGTCACCCGTACAAATGATTATTCTTTTTCGGGTCAGAAAAAGAATAATGGATCAGAACTGAACCGAGATGCAGAACCAGCCCGTTTGCAATTGTCCCAGAGGTACAAGGAATACTCCAAATGCCAACAAGGATCGATGGACCACATCCTTAAGTGATTAAAGATTTGTTTTTGGTAACAACAGCTACCTAGCTTAGTTGGTGAGCTATGGTGTACAAAATTCCCTTGCTCACCAAGAGGTCTCAAGTTCGAATCTCATGGTTGTTTTTTTTAGAGGATTTTGTTGAAGATTTCCTGCTTTTCACTCACTTAAAGCACTAAGGGCATGGAGGGGATTTCCACATCAAATTAGAAGCAAGCAAAATCGTGGAAGCAAGAAGAGAAGAAAAAAAAAAGGAAAGAAAAAAAAGGGAGAACCAAAGATTGTCCAAATCTTCTCTCTCCTCCACATCATCACCAAACCTCCACATCATCACCAAAGATTGTCCAAATCACACAAAGGAAGAAAAAAAAATCGTCCCTAGGAGAGAGAAAAAAAGAAGAAAAATAAATTAGAAAAAAAAAAGGAAAGAAAATAAGCAAAAAATTTTAGGAAATTTCTCAAAATTTATTTCTCTCTTCTCTCTCCTCCATCTTAGCACTTTTGGACTCAAAAGATCTCACAATCAATTGTGGGTTTCTCTCTTTTAGGAAAGAGAAAATTGTTACCCTACCTCTCCATTCCCTATAAATACAACTCATGTAAGAGGAGGAGACACAATTCATTCTTCTTCTAGTTTTTTTTAGTTGCTCTCTCTCTCTCTTCTCTCTCTCTTTAGTTCTAGTTCTTCTCTATTTTTGCTTTAATCACTTTTGTAATAGTTTTTTTTATGTCAATTAATGCAAGCACTCTTTTATTTTTATTCAGTTCTTTTTATGTTTATGATTTATGCAATTGAGTTGTAATTTTTTAAGTTATAGTTCTAGGCTTAGATCTAGGTGACAAGATCACGAGCCGTGGAGCAATTTTTTTTCAAGTTCAAGCATTGATTCAAGTAAGTAGGCTCCTTCAGTAGTCTTCTCTCCCCCCTCTCATTCCCTCTTCTGACTACCCTTTCTTTCTTAATTTAGGATTTTTATTTTCAGTCGTTACATTATTGCTATCCCTTTCCCCCAAGGTTCATGGCTAGTGTATGTGTTGGCTTTGCCCCTCCTAGCCATAGAACCATCAATTTATTGCTTTTATTTTAATTGTCTCCCTTTCCCTAAAGCCAAGTAGAGTAACCCTTGTAAGAGTGACTCTCTGGTCAAGTAGGGAAGCTCATATTATGATGCATCCCTCGGGCTAAGTAGAGAAACCTACTTGTGAGTCTCTCTCTAGCTTTATCCCCTTTCTTTTACTTTATTTTAATTTCAGCATTTTTTTCCTTTATTGCTTTTTTTTTTTTTAAATTACATGGGTTNAATTTTAATTGCGTGGCTTGCGTCTTTGAATTCTTAGATGACGAATGGTTAGGACGTTATTTTAGATACATATGTTTAGGACGGTAATTAGAATTAGATCACAACCATTAATCAGTTCACTTTCGCATTATTAAAAGAAATAAAAAATAAAGTGGCTACTCTCCCTGTGTTCGACCCGTAGTTACATTGATCCGTACGCTTGCGGTTACATTTTAAATCTCAAACATTATCCCTTCTTCATTTATATACTGCCTTATTAGATTATGTCTAAGACGAACATGTCTCCTTTTTTACATTGTATACTCTGCTTTTTGCTTTAGCTATAGCTATAGCTATAGCTTCCTAACTATCACAATGAAGTAATATAGAAGGCACCCGTTTTGGCCACAATGGAAAATCTGCCACTAGATTTCTGAGCCACTCGACTTCAGTTCCATCCTTTTCCAAAGCGATAAATTCCACTTCCATGGTGGATCCTATACCACATGATTGTTTAACTAATTTCCATGAAACCGCTCCACCACCTAGTGAAAACACGTATCCACTAGTTGCTAATGATTTATTTGTATCTCATATTCAATTAGCATCACAATAACCTTCCACAACAGTAGAATTACTACTGTAATGAAGACCATAATTTATAGTACCCTTTAAATATCTCATTAGCATGTCTAGGGCATGCCAATGCTCTTTACTCAAATTGTGAGTGTGTTGACTCAACTTTCCAATTGCTAATGTTATATCTGGCCTAATACATTTCATCAAATATGAAACAGTACCAATAACTTGTGAGTATTTCTTTTGATTTATTGGTTCACCAAAATACTTTTGTAAATAGCATCCCACCTCTAAAGATGTCTTTGTCTTTGTCTTTGGTGAATCATAATAGCTATACTTTTTAAGCATATGTTCCACATAATGTGCTTGAGATAAGATAATCTCTCTTTCTTTCTGGATTATCTTGATACCAAGAATAACATCAACCTCACCCAAATCTTTTGTATCAAAATTGGGCATCAATAGATTTATAGTTTGCATAACAATGTCTAAATTTGTACCAATGATTAACATGTCATTCACATAAAAAAGTATAAATACACATTTATCTTAATGAAATTTACTATATAAACATCTTTCAGTGTCATTTACAACAAAACCATTTGATATTAACACCATATCAAGTTTAGCATATCATTGTTTTGGTGCTTGTTTCAGTCCATATAGTGATTTTATTAGTTTACAAACTTTTAGTTCTTTTCCAGATACTATATACCCTTCAGGTTGTTTAATGCATATTTCTTCTTCTAAGTCACCATTTAAAAATGTTGTCTTCACATCCATTTGGTGTATTACCAAATTATAGATAGAAGCCATTGCTATCGTTACTCGTATTGTAGTAATTCTAGCAACCAGAGCAAAAGTGTCAAAATAATCTATATATATATATATATATTTTTTTTTTTTTTTTTTGTCTAGAACCTTTGACGACAAGTTTAGCTTTAAACTTATCAAGTGATCCATCCGATTTCAATTTCTTTCGAAATATCCACTTGGTGTCTATTAGACACTATTGACAAATCAACTAGTTCCTAAGTATGATTGAATGAAATGGAATCTATTTCACTTTTTATAGTTTTCTTTCAAAATACCGCATCTTGAGATGTTATTGCCTCTTTATATGTAAGAGGATCCTTGTCTATAAGATAGACAAGCCAATCATCTTCTGAGTAAGTAGACTTCTTTTGTCTCTTACTTCTCCTTAGTTGACTTGCTTCATTTTCACTAGATGTAGGATCACTTTCTTTTGACATTTCTTCTCCTAAACTTAAGTCTTTTCCTATACTTAAGTCTTTTGCATTTTCCTTACTTAATTGTAAGCTGGACTTAAAAGGAAAAATATTCTCAAAAAATTCAACATCCCCGGATTCTGCAATATCATTTTCTTCACACACATCATCTAAGGTTTTGAGAATCATACAATGATATGCAGAGCTATGCTTTGCATATCCAATGAACACACAATTAAAAGTCTTAGGCCCTAGTTTTCTTTTCTTTGGTCCAGTAATTGTCACTTTTGATAAACAACCTTATACTTTTAAATGATTTACACTAAGTTTTCTACCATACCACAATTCAAATGGTAGCATTCCAATCTTCTTGTGGGGTACCCTATTTAAAATATAGCAAGCAGATAGAATTTCCTCACCCCACATATCAAGCGGTAAACCCGAACTAATTAACATTGAATTCATCATCTCTTTTAATGTTCGATTTTTCCATTCAACTATACGATTTGATTATGGTTGATAAGTGACTGTAATTTCATGAATTATACCATGATTTTCACAAAAATCATTTATGCTGAAATATTTTGAACCTCTATCAGTCCTAAGTCTTTTAATTTTCTTTCCCAATTGATTTTCAACTTCAGTTTTGTATGAAATGAATGCATTTCCCACTTCATCTTTTAAATTAAGTAAATACAACTTGGTGAATCTTGAATAATCATCAATAAAAGTTATAATATATTTTTTACCACCCCTTGATTCATGACTTAAAATCACTTAAATCACTATGTATCAAGTCTAGTAAACCACTTTTCCCAACAACTGATTTATGAGGTTTTTTGGTAAATTTACCTTCTATACAAGTGGGACACTTGTTTAGGGTAGGCTTAACTTTATTTTTAAGCAATCCTAATTTGCACATTTTAGAAATGTAAGGAGCACTACGATGTCCTAATCTACCATGCCATAAATCATAAGAGTCAACAACGTAAACAGAAGAACTTGACATTTCATTAATAATTTCAGATACACTTAATACAAACAAACCATCACTCAAATAGCCTTTGCCCACAAATACATCATTTTTCAACAAATTCAACTTTATTCGACTCAAAAGACAACTTCAACCCAGCCTTGTTTAGAAGTGGCCCTGAAATCAGATTTCTTCTTATATCCGGAACATAGAATACATCTTCCAAAACAATTGTCTTTCCAGAAGTAAGTTTTATTGAAACTTGACCTTTTTCAACTACACTTGAAGATTGGGAATTTCCCATGAAGACATTGTCATCAGTTTTTATAACAGAGTACCTAAAAAAGGAACTTCGATCTCCACTGATGTGCCTTGTAGCACCAGTATCAAGTACCCAATCTGTTGGTTTTTCAACTATATTAACCTCTGTTATCATTGTAGTAAAAATCTCACTTCCAATGAGATTGATCTTAGCATATTCAGACCCATTCTTTTTGCTCCTACAATCCTTCTTGAAATGACCTGGTTTTCTACAAAGGAAGCAATCACTTTTCTTTTCCTTGAAAGATTTGTGCTTCTTAACATGAAGGCCCTTCTTTGAGTTTCCTTGCGTCCCTGTTTCAACCAAATTTGCTTTGAGTTTGAGAATCTCAACAGCCTTGTCTTTTGCACGGTTCCTTTCTTCTATTTTGATCCAGACTACAACTTGTTCAAAGGTCCACTCCTTTCTTTTGTGCTTCATGGTTAACTTAAATGGGTTCCAAGAAGAAGAGAGTTTCTTAATTAATGAATCAGTGACAAATGCGTCTAGTAGAATTATATTCTCCTTTGCTAGCCTCTCAACAAGTACTTGAAATTTGTCAAAATCTGGAAGGAGATGTCCTCTCCATCAAACGTAACAAAATTCAAAAAGTTTGACACCATATACTTACTACTCCCTGCATCCTCAAGTGTGTACTTCTTGGATAGAGCATCCCATATCATGTATGCACTTTCAAAAGAATTAAAACATTATATAACTCAAGTGAAAGTGCATTCAAAATTCGATTCTTGCATTGAAAATCGGCCTCCACCAAAGCATGTCTTTTTGCTTCAAGTTCAGGATCCTGACTTTGTAGCGGCTTAGGTTCAATCAATGCAAAAACAACCCCAATTTGAGACAAAGCGAACAGAAGCATTTGCTTCTACCTTTTGAAATTTTGACCACTGAATTGGTCAATTTTTTCAAATTCATAAACAATCATCATCTTCTCCATGACAGGTTGAAGTGATCCAACTGTAGGCCTAACATTGGTGGGTATTGAGAGATTAGTAGATAGTAATGGTGGAGCAAAAATGACTGGAGGAATTGGTACATCAATATTGGTAGGCAAAGTTGATGTGGCCCCTTCATTAGTTTCACCATTTGCATTAGGTGAATCAAAATCCGTATCATTTGTCATAGCCTTATACCTAGTTTCAAACACCTTAAGATTTTAAGAAATAGAAACCAGCCAATAGGTATAAGACATTGACAAAAACAATTATACTAATTGAAATGTAATTACAAGTAAAATATGATTTACTTGTTCAAATGAGTAGTAGAAATTGTCCCACTTAAGTAGAGTTGAGTCGTATATGTAAATACTCTTCTTAAGGTATTTCAATGCCCCGTATATATGTATGCAATTGGGTTGACCGTACGTTCTCGCCTCCAAGATAAAACAACTCTCCAATTGCTTAAAACGCACTCCAATAAACAATTCCCACAGGTATGTCAGAAAATAATACTCAGAAATTCAAACAAAAAAGGATAACAAAGAGCAAAACAGAGAACATAAGCACTTGCAGCAAACAAAGAAGTTAAAAACTCTTATAGTATATCAATACCCGAATACAGACAAATTTCTTGTATATATTGAATGTAGGCCTCTATATACGAATAGGTATACCTGTACAGGTAGCCATACGTATACAAGTGTCTCTTTATATGGGAAGGATACATTCACTTATGGGGAAGGGTACATGACTCATACATAAAGGTGCATATACATATGTATGTACATTTATTGGGTACATACATTAATATGTATGTCCCTTAAGGAAAAGTGTGGAGCCAAGCCAAAAATTACATGTAGTAAAAGTAGTAGGTTCTTTGAACCACCCACACCCAACCCCGGCCACGGCCTTACCCAACCCGGCCCGAAAGAACCCCAGGAACCCCACACACATGACAAGGGAGGGTGCCTCTCCAAAGGGTTTGCACCCTTAACAAACATTCCCATATATATGTCCGAGTTTTCTTTCATCTCTAGCTAATGTGGAACTAAACTTTGTGAGAAGTTTTAGCTCCTTACTACTTCACAAGTGTTAAAAGACAAAACAAGAAAAGCATTTTTGGGAGGGAAAGCTGAAAATTAAAAAAAGACCTTTTGATACAAAAGACTAAAAGCAAAATTTCAAAATGACCATTTGAAAAGACAAATATAACCATATTTTGAAATTTAAATTCCAACATACTCTACTATCGACTTATAATCAAGAATCAATTCAGAAACTTGTTGGCAAAGCTACCAATTCTTCTCTCTAAGGTTGATTTTTTCAAGTGATGCTGTGTGGCCGCCTGTACACCTATGTGCCATAGGAATTCTCCAGTCAAATCTGATACCAAATTATGGGGACCAAAAACATGAAATTGACTACCATTCTCTTTAAGGAATGATAGAGGGTGGGAATGTACTCAGCCGACATGTTACAAGCTCTTCTATACCTATTTTCAAAATTTCAAGGCTTAGAAGAAGTAAAGTTCTTTAAGATTTAAAAAAAGATAAACTTCAAACTCAATACATTAATCAACTCCCTAGAATGAGCATTTACAACTCTTACATATTTAAAAGAAAATAAAGCCTAAACAATCCCTATTCAATGTCAACCACCCATCTAATTAAGCTCCTACCACTAAGAGCTGAAAGAGAAAAAAAAAGGAAAATAAGTAAGAATAGAAGGAATTCTTTGACTAAAATTGGACCCTTGTTGAAAAAGAAACCCCATAATAAAAACATGCTAAGTGCAAACAGAGAAACAAAATAAATATCTAATCCCACTTTTTGTAATTGGAATAAGAATTCATAACCAACGTAGGTTCTCTTTTAATAGTCTTATTATTGATGGTGAGAATGCTGGATACAAATTCTGCATCCCCACATCATGAAACGTGCAGTACAAGTTTAAATGAATATTACCTTAAAACCCCACAAGTGCAGGTTCTCTGAAGGATTACAGCACTCGAACTAGCAACTCTGCAGGGGTGACAAAGATAACACAACAGAAATGTTATTCTCGTCATAATTAGAATTTCACAAACCCTAGCTCTCCAACCTAAAGAGATAAGAGAGAGAAGAACTGGAGAAGGATAAATGGCTAATACTCTAATCCAATGGCATTTTGGACTAGGTTTCTTAAAGATAAGTATTATCCCTATACTGAGTTTGTGAACCCCTCATCTCTTCAAAAGACTGGATCTTATTGTAGAGAGCACCCGCACTTCATGTATTTTGTTCCTCCAACACCTAAAAATAAAAAAGTAAAAAAATAATTGTGGGGTTTATGATTATAAAAGCTTTTTATTAAGTTCCCTTAAATTCCCCTTGTAACCAAATGGAGCCTAAAGGAGAAGAGTGGCAAAGGAAAGGAATAGAGTGGAGAAAGATATAGTTTCACACATACGCTCCTATGCAGATCCAGGTTTCCCTTTCTACATACTCCTCATTTTGTTGCGCTGTAGTCGTGATGATGAGTGGATGCCCAAAAATATGGATATTAATCGGTTTGGTTAGGTTTAAATGGTTCAGATTAGTTCGGCTCTATTGTAATTGATAGAAACCAAAACCAAAACAATTATTAATAAGTTTCAAATTCCCAAATCCAAACTGAATACCAATCGGTTTCAGTTAATAGGCTTGTAAGGGGTTCAATTATACAGATTATTACCGGTTTGGTTTTAATTTTTTGTTATGTGGTTCATGTGGATCAGTTTTTTTTTTTTTTTTTTTTTTTTTTTTTCTTTGGGTGGGGAGGTGAATTAGTTATGCATATTATTTGGTTCGTAATTGGTTTTCTTCGATTTTTAATGGTTTTGTTATTCAGTTTTATTCGGTCAATGGTTTATTAGTCCAAAACCAAAACTCATTCAGTTCATTTTCTTTTATAATACATAAAAGCAACACCAAACCGAATAATAATCTTCCGGTTGAACTGGAAATATGGTTCATATTCGTCTTAGCAGTTTGGTTCTTTGGTTTCTATTCAATTTTATTTGGTTAACGGTTTATCGATTTTATTTTGGGTGAAAGATTCAAAACCAAATTAACCAAATCATTTTCTTTATAATAAGTAGAACCAACACCGAATCAAATAATATTATCCATTCCAGTTTAACTGGTTTCGTTTTGTTTCGATAAATAATGTCCGTTTGAAACCGGCACCCTTAGCATGAGGTCCTATTTTGAGTAGGGATGTAAATGGATGGTTAAAATCCAAATTCAAATCCGCATCCATCTCTGTTTAGGGGCATCTAGATCCTGATATACCATATATGAAGAAAGACCATTCAACCAATATTAAACCAGGCTTTATGGTCGGTATATATTAGTTCTACCAAGGTGATCGGTGTTACTAGACCTGACCTCAACACGGACTAAGCAATTTTTACCATAAAAAAAAAAAAAAAAAATAAAAAAAAAACACGGACTAAGCAATTACTATGCTCACTACACCTACACCTCACCTCATACAACAAAGAGGTCCATGAAGGCGTAAGTTGGAGAAACAACCTCTGGTCTTAACCACATTCCTTAACCACACAAGAGTAGACAGTTATTTAACTAGGCTTTGGTCTAGGTGGACCATGGTTAAGTTAACCGTTACAAGGTTGGCCAACTCAACAACAAGTGGAAGTGGATCTACCGATAAGCAGAGAGTCCACATCGTCCTTCAAGAAGATATCTCAACCAATCAAGAGAGGAAGGAAAATCACTATATAAAGGAATCAAAACAAACTAAGAGGGTAAGACTCTAATAATGCAAAAGATTGATCAAGAATTACTACTCTAGTTTTCAGGATTTGATTTAGGCATCGGAGCCTCCTTCTTGGAGTTCCCTCCAGGCCAGTTCTAATCTATGTTGTGTAAGTCCTCAAGGAAGACGAGATCTTGCACTCATATATCCTAATCCAAAATAATTATCAGATCTGATTAGATCATCAACTAATGATTTTGGAGATTCTTTGAAGTATAGACAGGCTCTAGAGAATGAGGAAAAAAGCTAAAACAACTAAGAAAGATGGATTAAGAGAAAATTGTATTCATTAGGGGGAGGAAGGTCCTGATTATATAAGTCAAAGAGTAAACAAATAGTCAAAAATCCGAATTCAATCCACATCCGTATCTGTTTATGGGTATTCAAATTCAGTCAAGAAATATCCAAATCCAATCACATCTAATCCTAATTCGATCCGTATTCCGTATCCAAACCATTTACATCTCTAATTTTGAGCTTCATGGGTATTGTGTAACCCCTACCTAACATTTGAATCATTCCAAAGTAATTTTGAGGAAGTGATCAATGAATTTACAAAAATTCCCCCCGAGGCCGACTAATTAAGCGCCCTGGAAATGTACCAATTTTTATGATTAGGTATCTATCATAATAAAACCCCCACTATTTTAAAATAGTTTGACACTATATAAATCCATTTGGTCATTGCTTTATGCAATATTTTATTTTCATCTAGTTAGATAGATTTCCATCTAATCCTTGCTTCTTATTTTTAGGGTGAAAATTTACTCTATGCTGGCCATACGATGTTTCAAACAGATTCAGATGGATGCATGACATTCGATGGCTGAGATGGCTGAGAGGATCCAGACAAATACCCCAATACATAGATGCACAAGAGTGCGGAATTATATGTTTGTTTAGTAACCTCACTTACATCCAATGTCAAGCATGATTTTTAGTGAATCCAATGCATAACGCACTAGTTGCAACCTCTGCTGGTAGAGCAGGTGCCAAGTTTGTGGTCTAGGGATCAACTCCTGTCACACATATTCCCCCCCCCCTTATCATCCCCCTCCCCTCTTGTGTGTGTAAGTAAAGTCCCCTTGGGCAATTCTATAGGATGTAAATAACAAAAAAAAATCAAGCATGATTTATAATTTTGGTATCGGATTGGGCATAAGAACTATGGCCAATACTGATACTTGCCTAAAGTACCTGTGGAATGATTTTATTAAAAGGGTAAAATTGTTTGAAAAATTAATTTTTACTTAAACACAAGGCAAAACCGTCCGATACAGCTCGATACAATCCTTCAATATCGACATATAATGGTCTTATACCACTATCAAGTTGTACTCGTACGATTTTTACTTTCCACCATGTTATCAATATACAAATAGCATTGATCACAATAAACCCCAAGTGTTTCGGTTTACAATCAAACCTTTATCGTTTTCTGCAATCACTAGTAATCCAAATAGGGGTGTCAATTTCGGGTGCACAACATCACGCCTGACTTAGCCCGACCAGGAAAACCCAAACTCAGTTTGGTCCATGCAAGGGTGCTACCAAACAAACACCCAACTGGGGCAACCAATGAATAGCTCAACTCAACCCAACATGCTTAAAGCCCATTTAGAACCCACTCAGAGCTTATTCAGAACCCCTTTACTCAGCTTAACACGTTTAAAGCCTAACCCATCTACAAGCCGTTCAGCTCAATTATTTGTAGCTTGATTAAAGCCTGATACCCAACCGACCATTTATAAATGGCACCATGCCTAGCCCATGAAGCCTGATAACTTACACAACAGTCACAGGGTGAGGTCATAAAGTGACAAAGCTTGATTAGGCCCAACCAATTGACACCCCTAAACCCAAGTGTGGCGCACACTCAAATTTTACAACAATGGACATTCTTCCCCTTGTTTTTATTTTTTGCCTAAAAAGACTAGGAAAATGTATATTCAAAATGAGGGGAAAGATTATAGAATTAATGTATGGACATCTACGAATGCAAAAAACACAACAGAAAGGGCAATCCCTCTTTCGAATGCCATCAGCAGGTAACACTCCACTCCTAAGTGGAAAAAAATGCATATTATTAACCTTTCTTAGAGAAACGATATCTAGGTCTGTATCGGGGATCCTTCAACAACTCTTTCAAATGAGGAGAAGCCAATCATGTAAGAAGTGGTCGCTTCCTTAGCCATGAAATTAACAATCAGATTTGCCTCCACATAGCAATGAGAAATTTTACATCAAATTGGAGAAGAAAAAAATGATTGATGATAATTCCAATCTTGCATCACGAACCAAGGAATTTTCTTAGCTTGGAATGGAAGAACAATAAAGAGTCGCACTCTATCCTAGCATCTAATCCCCCAACTCCTTTGTTTTATAAAGGCCAGAAATAAACCCAGCAAATTCAGCTTCAAAATTTGTTTTTTTGGCCAACAAACAAATCGAATGAGCAGACAACACTAAAGTGATCTCTGAAAATACCATTAGCTCCAATTCTTTCTGGATTTCCCAAAAAACATCCATCAATTTTCAATTTAATCCAATCAAAGCCGGCCTGCACCAAAAAAATCTCTTAAACATTTTGTGGAGGCCAAGTAGGGAGACCTAATCTCCTAGAACACGAGATCTCGAAAACACCCCTAACCAAACCATGCATTTTGGAACTCACCTCATTAAGATCCTGTAAGTAAGATCAAATTACAGACTTGTCTGGGAGTTCCTTTTTTATTTTTATTTTTTCAAATCTTCGAGAATTTCTTTCCATCCACCAAGTGATATGGAATAACAACAGCACCTGAGAACCAAGCACCTTCTAACAAGAAGCAATTAGTCGCTCTTCCACCACCAAAGGAGATCCAGAAAAGGAGCAAAGGGGGTGTCAAGTGAAAACGCAGCAATCTAGACAAAATCCCCAAACTGCCTTAGAGAGACTACAACCCAGAAACAAATGTTACAAAGATTCAGAATCCCCATTATAGAGCTCACATCTAGAGGCCATCTGAACACCTCTACATTGAATTTAATCATCCACAAGAAGCTTCCCATGGACCGACCACCATCCAAAGGTAGACTTCCTAGGAAGAAGGTTGCGACCCCAAATAACTGAAGCCCAAGGCACCTTAGGATTTCACATTCTACTCCTCCCAAGCAGGTTTAACAGAAAAAATCCAAAAAGGATTCAAAACTCCAATAGCACTTATCACACCACCTTGAGATAGCAAATTAATCAATCTAGCAGCATTAAGAATATTATTCATCATACCTAATGAAGCCGGAAGTAACAACCATTTACTTTCACGGATAAAATCTTAAAACCTTGGACTCAACTCAGAGACGAGATACGTCCAGCCCTAAAGACTATAATCAAATTGCTACTCAACCAGCTATCCTTCCAGAAAGTAATACTATTGTCCTCACCTACAATCCATTTTTCCTTCTGAGACGCACCAAATTTTCCTCACCTTTGGAAAAATTGATGAAGCCTTATTAACAAATCTAGCTTTGAAGAAATGACACATTGTCGAATCTTCATGCTTGATCTGCCAAGCAAGAAACTTACAAAGCAAAGCCTTGTTCACATCACGAAGCCTCCAAATGCCAAAACCACCTTCAAATTTTGGCCCATACAACTCATCCCATTTCACCACCACAAACTTCTCAGCCTCCACATCACCTATTCAAATGAAATTCCTCATCCAAGCATGGCCACCAGTACACTAACAAGTCATGTATAGGAATCCTAGAGATCACCGAATGAACAAACTACACCCTGCCAGCCAAAGATAAGTGCTTTCCCTTCCATCCAGACAATCGGCTTTCCCTTCCAAGAATCCTTTTTTACTCTTTCTTTGAAAATTTCCAACCCCATATAGTAAGAGGGAAATCTACAAATAGGCACCCCTAATCAACACAGAAATACATTGCCCCCTAAAAGAAAAAATAAATAAATAAAAACGAAGAAATGGGGTCACCCTGCCACAAACCTCTTTGCACACTAAAAAAACCCACAAGGCCACCATTAAAATTCGGAAATTCTGGTTGAAATGAGAATCGAATGCAACAATGCATCCACTTCTCACTAAATCTAAACCTCCTCAGAATCACTACACCCTGCCAGCCAAAGATAAGTGCTTTCCCTTCCATCCAGACAATCGGCTTTCCCTTCTAGGAATCCTTTTTTACTCTTTCTTTGAAAATTTCCAACCCCATATAGTAAGTGGGAAATCTACAAATAGGCACCCCTAATCAACACAGAAATACATTGCCCCCTAAAAGAAAAAATAAATAAATAAAAACGGAGAAATGGGGTCACCTTGCCACAAACCTCTTTGCACACTAAAAAAACCCACAAGGCCACCATTAAAATTCGGAAATTCTGGTTGAAATGAGAATCTAATGCAACAATGCATCCACTTCTCACTAAATCTAAACCTCCTCAGAATCACAAACAAGAATTCCTAGGAAAGAGTGTCAAAAACTTTTTGAACATCTAATTTATTACTAATACTGCCACCACTAAGATATTGATGCATTAAATTGGCTAGCACCGACGCCAAACCAATATTAGAAAGAATCAGCTTTCCATTTTGAAACACCCCTTGCTTCTTCAAAGATCAACCTGGAAGAATATGAATTACTCTCAATACCTAGATCTTTGTCAGGATCTTACAAAAGAAATTTCTCATGCAAAAAGACCTAAGCTTATCGAGAGAACTTACACCATCCACCTTGGGAATCAAGACAATAAAATTGTTATTGATCCCCTTGGGCATCACACCCAAACTGGAGGAGAAAAAAAAAAAAAAAACCAAAACCGTCAAGCATACATCATCACCAATTATATCCCAACATTTAAGAAAGAACACACTAGAGAATCCATCCAGCCCAGGAGAACTATCCAGATCCAGATTCCAAATAACTCTCTTAATCTCCTCATTATAGGGGACAGCCTCCAATCCAAAGATATCAACCTTGTCAATAATAGATGGGATGCAATTCAAGATATTTGGGTGATTTTCTTGGGACTGTTTCATGAAAATTTTCAAAATATTCCACAATATTATCCATCATTTGACTCAGTTCGGTGACCAGAACCATCCTCCTTCAGCAACAACAATAACAACCAAAACCTTATCCCAACTTAATGGGGTCGGTTATATGGGGATACCAAGCAAGGACGAGCGCAAGGATCCATGCAAAAGATTGACGGGTTATGGCTAATAATAATAAGTGTCAACTGTCAACCTGATGCACAACTACAAATCAACCACCGGCTTATAACGACAAACTATAATAAGGTACCCGTTGTCTACCTGACATACCATATAGATCAGTCAAGCCAATGTGTCCTACATGCATTACATCCACCACCAAGATAAGTCATCACCCAACCTACTTTCATAAAAGGAGGAATGAGATAACGAAACCTTGATAGCCTCGCTAAGCATGAAACCGTGTCTTTAAATTTTTAGAGTGCCACACCTTAGTGGATAAGTGAAAAAACTTAATAGTTCTTGTTCCCAGACTCCCCACTAGCAATCCACCTAATACATGATTTGTCAGTCCAAAGATTCTCATGATTTTCAAGGGCATTCAAATAAGATTAACACAATGCTCAAAAATTAGACATACAACTTAAGCACAATCTAAAAACCTCAATAGATTTCTACGTTTACAGCACAATACTTTGATTCTTTAAAAACCCTTCAAACCAAAACTAAAGGATGTGCAAAAAATGTGCAAGTCTGAGATGAAACTCTCATAAGCCTCTCTTACATAGAGAAGGAATGCCCAAGAAATGCGGCCAAAAGAGTCTCAAACAGCTCTAAGCCGGTCGATCACCTAGGTGGCCAATCAACCCCCTGGAAATAACCCTTATAAAATGGCCGTTAGAAAACCCCGTTGCTAGTCTACCAAGACATCATCTAGAATCTCTGCCCGCATAAGCTTTACAGTCAACCTTTGCTCAGTAAAAATAACATAACTTTTTCTCTCAAGTTCGGATTGACCTAATTTTTTAACCACACAAAATATAACTTGGAGAGCTACAATTTTCATGTTCTGAGATACATATCACAAATAAACAACCATATAAATTTTCCTTGAAGTTGCTGGGATTTGATCACCATGGGACCGCAAGGTCACATGTGATCATTTTCCACCATCCTGATTGCACCAATTTTACCTGCTTGAACTTTTGGGAGTGTCTTGGTAGCTTGCAATCCAGAGTATTCACTATAAAATCACACAACCTTTCTTTTGCTTTTTTTTTTTTTTGGGATTTGGAAAATGGTTCAAAGAAGAGCTCTGAATGTGTTTTTAAAATTAGTGCCCCTTGAATTCTAATTTGCTTTTATACCTGGTCATGCCAAAGGGCTAGGCCAACTCATTTTTGATGAATGAGTTGTTACCCCTGCTCTCTTTGTTTCAAGTAAAGAACACCAAGGGAAGAATAACTACACTTGCCGCAGTGGCCATCAAAGCAAGGCAATAAAGACCCAATAATTTGGGGATAATGCTTCAGATCCAGAAACATTACCACAATATATAATTCTTGGACTCGCTGCGAATCAGCAATCAACACCTATGAAGCTGCATATAGTCACAAGGGAAATAATGCACTCAACCACTGACATAGGAACCTGGAGCCTTTTCATAAAGCATGTTTCTTGCATGAATTTTTTTCTTTTTTCTTTTTTTTGGGTAAAGTTTCTTGCAAAATATCAACACAAGAGATATCTAACACCACCAAATGAACCCATGTCTCTGGACTTACATTCTCAAAATAAAACATATTGAGAACTAAGCATCTTAAAGATTTTAGACACTTCCGTATCCAACTGTCAAGTTTCAAAAGAGTTAAGATGATGCACAATTTCAAACATGGAAAGCTCCTTGAAAACAATGGAGATCATCTTCAGGGTTGTAATCTCACCTTCAACAGCAACCAGAACAAAAAGAAGCTTTAAGCACTGAAACATGCTGGACATTAGCCTATCAAGCCAAGGATTCAATCCTGGATGAGGGGTGTAAAATGACAATGCTGATATTCAGAAACCAAAACTAGAATAAGAAAATGCTTGTGCATACCCAAACCTGCAGTAACTTCACTGGATCCATGATCATCGTCCCCTGTGGTTCATTGGATCCATAGTCCAATGAGACACATCGGACTACCTTGTATAGTGCACATGCAAACAAAACCAAAGGTGAAAATAAAACGGATGCATCTCTTACCAGTTTGTGGAAGTATGGTCATGAATTAACTTCGGTCTGTGAACCCAAAAAATTGCTCCAAAGTTGGGGAGGTAAAAACATTAGAAGCAGTACGTTCCGGTCTGTTGGGAGAGATGTGGAGCTGATACTTGATGAACCTCTGAAACAAGTAGCAAGGATTAAAGAAAGATTTGTAATCGTGCATTCTATAAGGAATACAAGAAATTAGAAATCAATGGACAAAGTAGCAGAAGAAACAGGTCAAGAAAGACGAATATCATACAGCCAGCTGAAAGATGATCTCAGGATTTGAGTCAATATGCCAATCTGGTTCCAGTTGCCGAACAAATGATGTCCTGCCATTTTCTGTGCTACAGAAGAGAACCTGCAGATGCATTTAGTACAGAATTAAAATTAGTGGCAAATATAAGAAAAAAAAAAAAAAAAAAAAGCTAGTGATGACAGAAGGAAATAGACAGAACTTTAGGAGGGTTGCACAACAATTTATTGACAAATAAGATCATTCATATGAAATTTCTGGAATTCAATCACAAGCATCAGAGATTTTAATGCCTAACAATTAAAATCAAAACTGAACAGTGAAATATTGCTAGTCAGAAGACTCCACCACAATGAGCAGACCAGCGATGTCGGCCTAATCAGAACAATGAATGTGTTACCAACTTCAGGACTTATTCGGATAATTTCTATGGGAAATGCCACATTTCACCAACTTCGGAACTTCTTCGCAAAACTTCACTAAGAGTTTACTTCCTCTCCCCCCCCCCCCCCACCCACCCACCCACCCAAACAAAACCCCAGGGATAACTTTTTCACGCATCCATACTATCAAATTCAGCTTGTTCCAGAAAAAACTATTCTGAAAAAGTGAAACAATTGATAGGCGTAACTATTCTTGCTAAGTTACAGCTCAAGGTAAACCAAACATTATAAGCAACTAACAGGAGAATTTAAGTATTAACAGAAAAGGCAACATAGAGCAAAATTGAAAATTTAATAGCAATTCAAGGTCGCAGGAAGCAGGTGGTGGTAATGCTGCAAAAATAAAATATATAGTTAGATCCATTTATACAACAATGAGAACCTGCACAACTGAATTGGAAAGACATCTTAGGTAGAGACAAACTAAATCCATAATTCCAAAGGAATCATATGGTTCATCAGTATTTTTAACACTCCCAGTTATATTTTTCCAATATCTGATTATTACCTTATCTTTAACCAAGCCACCAGAAGTGAAAATCCCAGCATTCTCTAATGCCAAAAGAACTTTTTCCTGCACAGAATTGTTCCCTTCTATAGTCAGCAAGGATACTATAGTCAATAAGGACGGCTGGCAAATAGCATAAGTGCAATAAACATGTGAGGTCTGCCTCAATATCCAAGCACACAAATAGGTACATGAAATGCACATCAGATCAACTCCAGCATGCATTTGGACATAACAGGCATATCAATACTTTCCATTGTCTTAATGTTTTCATGAAACAATAATATAATGCCCAGGGGTTACATGCGAATATTTAAAAAATAACACTAGCACAGACCCCACTTTCATCATCCAGGATTCTTTCCATGAGATAAAGATCACAGAACTTTGTGATCTCCAGCAATATTTCCAGCACAGAAGACCTCACAGTAACTTGTTTCTGTCCAGAAAGAAAAGTAGACAACAATGTCAGTATTTCGGCTACATGGATCTGTCTTTAACAGTTCCACTTAATGCAAAGAAATAACAGAAAAGAAAAGTTTGAAAAAGCAGACGGAGAGTAAAAGAACATCCCACACCTGAAGCTCTTCTGGACTGCTCTCCTCAAGGATTACACCAAGCAATTGGCATGTAACCTACAAACAAGAGGGAAAAAATACCACGATACAAGCTATTTAAATTCCATGATAAGGAAGAAACAAGAATCCCTCAAAACAATAAACCAACATGTCCAATTCATCACACCAATGAAACCAAAGAACAGTTTAAATATAAGACAGCTTCGAATTGCATCAATTAAACTAACCCAGATTATTCCACTGGTATATCATTAAATTAAAATGGAAACAAATCCAGGAATTTTTTATCCTCCCAGCTTCAAATTGTTATCCTAGTATGGTACATACTAAAGAATTTGGGAACAGAAGCAGGGTATTGGATAACTTCTCTGAATTGAGAAAGGGAAAAAAACAACTCATTGGTCATCATGAAATTTGATACCTCTAGAAGGAAGTGAATCCAATGTCAGATCCCTTTGTAATTCAAAGAGGCAAACTGCCATCACATGATGTCCTACCTGACAACCCAAGAACTAACCAGCTTAAATCTACACATCATCCTCCAATGCAAATTGCCTAATATCTAACCAACATGTACTAGCAAATTCTGGCAGTGAATTGACCATAAACCATACTTGCTTCCCAGGAGCCCTGTGTATGTGATCACACTTTCCACTTGAGTTACCTGCTAAAAATAAGCAGAATCTTCTATATCTCCATAGAATACAGGCATCTCAAGCATGCCAGTTGATACCAAAGTCCCACTCAAAGTAGGTCCATTCCCACAAAACATGAAAATAAACCCAATTCAGCATCTCTCTCTCCAAAAAAATAAAATATGAAAATAAACCCAATTCAGCATCTCTCTCTCTCTCTCTCTCTCTCTCTCTCTCTCTCTCTCTCTCTCTCTCTCTCTCTCTCTCTCTCTCCCCAAAAAAATAAAAAAAGAAAAAAAAATTAGCCTTTAAAAATAAATGAAAACCAGGCTAAGCCTCAGCGCTTCTGAAGGTCCTAACACCTTTCCCAATGCCTTAAACTTTCACATATTTCCCTTTTTTCTCTGGGCAGCCTACCCACTGCATAGATATAAGACATGTCAACTTATGATTGAACATGCAATGCACCAGACAGGTATTCACTTTATTGGCAGAATATTTTTTTTTTTTTTTTTTTTTTTTGGGGGGGGGGGTGGTGGGGGGGTTGGTGGTGTTTCACTTTTCTTTGTTACATGGTTGAACCAATCAATAATTTGTAGTCCAACCAAATTTAGCAGATATGCTACATATTCCACTTCCGATAAAATTTCAATTCACTTGATTAGAATAGATTACATATATGGCAGAAGGTTCTAAAAATGCCTCTCATAGGATTTGGTGTAGAGATTCACACAGACCCACATTATTGTATTTACACATGTTCTGCGTTACCTCAATATCAATAAGCATTACTTTCTATCAAAGAGGTTAACTGTCAGATGAAAGGCGATGTGATTAGTTGCTTAATAAATGGATAGATGACAGAAAATCAAATACCTTCCTTGCTTCACACAACTTTTGCCTTACTATTTGCCCTAGTGTTGGCTGAAACAAAGAAAGCAAAGGTGTCAAAATACAGAGAATAATAAATAAGATGCAATTTGATTACAAAAACAATGACATTACACCTTTACTGGCTGGAAGAACTCATCAATTACATTCTGAGCTCTTGAATCCTCTAAAGATGAACTCAGTCCAGAAGTCACTGTAACTGCGTCTGTATGAGTATTGACTCCAGAACTACTAGGTGCCTGGGCCTGACGTTTGGGTCGTCTTCTTTGATGTGTTGGGGGAGTTCTCAACAACCTCCAAGTAAAAACTAAAGCAATAACAAGCCCCGCAAGAGCACCAACACTGCGAGTACTCTGACATCAATACAAAGGAAGTGAGAAAATCCCATTTATCAGAAAAGCTAATTTGCATGTGATATAGCTTAGCTCAAGACAATTGTAACATGTAAGTTGGCCTCATGTCCCAATTAACTGACACCCTCCGAAGCACTAAAATAGGGCGAATCATGAAGACCGTAAAAATCCAATAAAATCCAATGTTGAAGTTTCTAATGATTAAATCCAGTGGTTAGTGCAACTTCAAGAAACAATAGCATCGAGGAAAGGACAAATTGTGAGTAGGGAAGTAGTCTCAGTTTCAAAATAGGCATTAGGAACAAATATTGGTGAAATGTTCGAGAAGGATGGATTCTTCGCCCTTCGGATAATCAAAGTTACTGTAAATTCACTTCTATTAAAAATTATCACCAGAGAGCTCACAATCCCAACCCTTAGAAACATCCATTTCTAAATAATCAATAACTCCTCCCATAATACCAATATGAAGCCAGCACATGAATCATCGATCTCAAAATTAATTTCCAAACAGAATTAACAATCAGTGATTTGTTGTAAGTAAAAAGAAGAACAATCTGTTTGAAGAATAATGAAAAGGATGATAATTAGAAGAAACATTTTTTGTAAGTAGAAAAACCTAACAGATCTGCAACCAAAGTAATAAAATTCGAACGGAGATTCGAGAAGAGAAGGTAGAGATGAGAACCAGATTATCGGGGGAGATCGATAAGAGGTTAGACATCTGGACTGTAAGATACGCGCCTAATCTCTTGAGCAACTGAACCAAGTCGTCTTTAGAGGAATCAGCCATGGCAGAAACTCCAACTCTCCTTTACCTTATTGCCTCAGATAAATCCAGGAGCTCTCGAATCTGCCATGATTTCTGCAAATTTCGCGGGTGAAACCCTACAACGCCAGGTGATCCTTTTCTTCCCGCTAAGGAGAGAGAGAAACTTTGTCGACGAGCTGGAGGACAGTAATAAATTTCTCTCTTTAGCGAATCTGCCTCGCTTTCATTGTCCTCCTTTGTTCTTCTCTTCACATGCTTTTTTTTTTCTTTTTTCTACCATGGGGGCGCCGCCTGTGTCAACCGATTGGTCTCGCTTGGGCTTGGTCGCGGGCCTAACCAAGCGTCACTATTTTTTGCCCTCGCACCCATGGTTCCAGTATTGGTATCAGATCACTCGATAGGGGCGATTCATATCGGTTGAATGGTATCGATTAGGGTAAAAAGGTTAAAAATCTATTTACCGATATGGATTGATATTATATTGGTTTTGGGATGGTTGATGCCCATTCTAATATGGTGAACTAAAACCATGCTTGCACCACAACCGCTTGAACAGATAATCAGGCTTGCATATGACAGTCATGGACATAATTATAAACAGTCGGTCAGTTTTCTTGCTTTAATCAAGCTAGACGGGCTTTAAATGGACTATCGAGCCATTTATCTATAAATAGGCATTAAACAAGTTTTAAACGTGTAGGGTTGAGAGGGGGTCTAAAGACTCTAAACAGGCTTTAAATAGGCTATAAATGTGTACGGCTAAGTTGGGCTCTTAATCAGTTGGGCAACCGTTGGATAGAATTTCTGCAATAAGAAGGATAGTAAGCACAAACCTAACAAGAGCGGGAGCCTCGTGTATTGGGTACGTCTTTTTTTAAAACACAACCTGAAGCGTTTTGCTGCAAAACAAAAAGTAGAAAATAAATTAAAAATGTAATTCTGAAAAGAAGATAAAATCAATTAACATACTACATTTACAGAACTTCCACTAATATGCAAAACCCTAACTAGATGCATAAGTTAACAAAAATAGTGTTAACTAAGTTCGCATGAGCATATAAAACTCCTAAATAAAAATATAAGTAAAAAAATAGAAATAAAAAATCACAGAAAACTATGCTATGAAAATATTAGAACAAATCCAAAAAATATGAGAAAATCATAATAAACATGGAATCACATTCAACATGTTTATCAATATTGAAATGTCATAAAAATGATAGTAATTTCATATACAGTGAAAACATGCTACAAATGATGAATATACCCCTGAGATTAAGAAGAACTTGTGAGATTTAGCGAGATTCAGAAAAGAACCTGTGAGCTTAGGGAGATTCAATGAAGAAGCTGTGATTCCTTCAAACAAATCAACAAATTTATGCTTCAAGGTCAGCCTCTCTCTCTCTCTCTCTCTCTCTCTCTCATTTGAAGTTTGAGCGATCGACACTTACAAACTTATTATGGATATTGGATGCTATCTGCAATTGATGAACATTATCTATGTTTCTACTATGTCTAAAAATTTAATGTCTTTGTCTAGACTTGATTATCAAAGTTTTAATCTTAATTTTGGAAATAAAAATTTAAATGGTTATAAAGATAATGTTCTAATTTTTACTAGAAATTAATGTGATAGTCTTTATAAGTTGAATTTGGACTCTGTTTATTAGAAATCCCTTATTTATCTACATGTGAATAATGGATCTAAATGTCAATGCTACAGTGATGATTCCTCGACCTTGTGGTATAGTCGCTTATGATCATATCTTCAGACCTAGAATGGAAAGGTTAGTGAAAAAGGGTGTATTGCATACCCTAGACTTCATTGACTTTGGAACTTACCTAGATTGCATTAAAGGGGAGAAAACTAGAAAGAATAAAATGGGCCACAAGGAGTGCTACGCTTTTAGAATTAATTCATACTGATATTTGTGGACCTATCGACCCTTGTGTAATTGATGAGACGTATTTCATTACCTTTATCGATGACTATTCTCTGTATTCTTATATTTACTTATTAAAAGAAAAGGCTGGAGCTAAGGACATCTTTGAGATATTCGATGCTGAAGTTGAAAATAAGTTAATCAGAATGACTAAAGCTCGTGAAATCTGATAAAGGGAATTAAAAACTATAATAAACAGACAGATTTAGATAAAGTGAGAGACCCTTTGCCCGATTCCTCAAATTGAAGGGTATAACCCCAATATAGACTTCTTGATACGTCTAAATGAAACAAGTTTGCAGAGAGATGCAATTGTACCCTTCAAAAAATGGTATAAAGCATAATGAGTAATCTGACATTACTTGAGTTTTGTGAAGTGAGACTTTTACATGTAAATAAACCGAGTTCCCAATAAATCAGTCCCTAGAACTCCTTATGAGTTATAGATAGGAAGGAAACCGAGATTGAGACACTTAAGAATGTATACTAGATCCAGGTGCCACTAGATACATTAGTGGAGCTTGAATATATTTATTAAAAATATTTTCTATCGCATCTGGTGATAAGGTATTTATGGGAAACTCCCAAACTTCAAGTGTCATACGCAAAGGGCAAGTCACATTGAAACTAATTTCTGGAAAGACTTTGATTTTGGATGATGTGCTTCATGTTCCGGATATTTGTCAAAACTTGGTGTCAGTGCTATTTTTGAACAAGGCTAGAATGAAATTATCTCCTCAAAAGAAATATTCAGTGGCAAGAATGTAAGAAATAGAATATGGGCAATAGGTATAAGACTTTGACAAACACTTAATAAAAATATTATTAAATAAAGAAGGAGAGTATCACTTACTGATTCAAGTAGAGTTACAGAATTGTTGAAAAAAGTCCTCCAACTATAATAGAGTTGAGTCATATATATATACTCTCCTTAAGATATTTGAATACTCCGTATATTAACATGCAACCGGGTTGACCGTACGTCATCACTTCCAAGATAAAACAACTCTCAAATTGCTTAAGGTGCACTCCAATAAGCAAAACCCACAGGTATGCCCGAAGGTAATACTCAGGTATTCAAAGAAATCCAATGATAGAATAAAAACAGAGAATAAAAGCACTTGTAGTAAAACAATGAACTTAAAAACACTCCCATAGTATAACAGTATGTATTTTGTACAATACCCAAATGCAATAGTATTTTTTGTAACTTATAACCAAAATTAAATTTCTGTATATATAGAATATAGGCCTTTGTATACGAATGGGTATACCTGTACAGGTACCCATACGTATACAGATATGACTCTATGCATGTATGGGGCAACGTATCTATATATTGATACGTACAGGTGAATGTACAAACATGTATATATATAGGTAGTTGGGTTCATATAGGTACATGTGACAAAGGTGTCCCTTAGGACAAAATGTGTAAGGATGTGAAAGTTTCAACATGTAAAAAGAAGGTTCTTTGAACCCACAGCCCCACCCCCCCACCCATACCCGTGTACCACAGGAAACCCCCATGTACACACACATGACAAGGGAGGGTATTTGTCACGTCCCGTTCTCACAGAACCGGACCGGTGACCGGGTTAACTCCGGTTAACCCAAACCTGTCAGGATCGTCTGATACAGTACCCAACCACAGCATACACACATCTAAGATAAACGTTTGAAAGTTCAGCGGAAGACTTAATTTACCTGTAAATACCCCCAATATACTTGATACCCAAATTGTAGTATATAAATAAATACATTTGGGTCTGCAGGCATGATATTTACACAAAAAGAATAACAATTCATGTATCAAGTACACAAAAGGGGTCATCAAAAGAATCAAAAAGTGAAACTCTTTACGGCGTCAATACTGTGGTCCCGCAGAACAGCCCTCGCACGTGCAATCCGTACCATGCTCATACTCCTCGGGGACCCACCAATCCTCATCGGGAAACTTAACTATGGGGCCCGACCCTTGACCTTCAGGCGAGTGACCTGCAAAATCATCTAAAAGAGGTGTACACGTGGGATGAACTCACTAGCTCAGTAAGTGAAAAGAAGGACCACACAACAATCCACACAGCAATCACATCCATATGCACTACATGCTATGCAATTCATTTTAAACCTCATCCACCTAAACATTACTAAGTCTTTGGTTTAGTGCTACTACAACCACAGTGCGCGTATACTCTGGGTACGAGCCGCGAACTCCATCCCACGATACGCCCATAGGGCTGTCGGAGAAGGTCCACCGTGAGTACTCGGAAAAGTAAAGCATGCCGACTACCGGCTCTCAACATAAAGTAAATGATAGAAAGTAAAGGTGCTGACTCCAACAATTTAAAAGCAGTACGATTGCCCCTCTTGAATACGCCACCAAGGTTGCCAACTGTCATAATGACCAGCCGGGCATATGTCTAACTTCCACAGTGACCCGACAACCGCGACCACTGCTTCCCCCCAAGTGGTAACCCAACACCTCAACCCCTGTTGGGAAGGGTCGTTGCACGGGAAGATGATAATCCTAAACCGCATGCTCCTATATGACATAGTACGATTGCATAGTGCCACCGGGTCCCATTGCACGAGCCACCAATGCACTCGTTTCCAAGCCGACTACGGCATCTAGTCTAATAATGCATCATGGATAGTGATCCCATCATTCATCACATAAGCACATCAACCATTTAGCATTGAGAAAGTAAAACACAACACACATGTCATAATCCTATGAGGATGATTAAGCTACACATAATTTGCATGATGACATGGCTAGTCTAGTTACAATTGAATGATGCCAAACAAGCCTTAAAATAAAGTCAAACGTCCTCTCCCCCGTTACCTATCGTGTACAAAGACTCACGCCCGGTACGGGTGAGATTCGATGCGGGAAACGTAAATTTTGGTGAACCTATCATTAGTGAATGAGGTTAGCATTAACCCATGTTGGGGTCAAAACTAACAAGATTTGATGACAAAATCAAGTTTAGAATCATAAAAGAAGGTTGCACGTCTGTTTTGGGTCCGTTCGGACACAAAAATCATGTTGGGGGCCTCTCGGGTGGGTCGAACAGCCCACCGGTCACGACCCACCGGTCATCTTAGGTGGGTGGGGAGGCCCGTCAGTCGGCTCGTCGGTCGGCCCATCGGTGGGGACCGAGGGTCTGTCCTCTCAGCCGGGCAGGTCGACCCACTGATCGGCCCATCGGTGGGGACCGAGTGCCTGCCCTCTCAGGCGGGTGCCCTTAGGCGGGCTGTGCGGCCCACCGGTCCCAGCCCACCTGTGAGGGCGGGAAAATGCCTTTTTCTCTGAAACTTTTCCCAACCCTTGGGGAATCAAATGGGGCTTTTCCAATCCCATTTTTCACACATTCAAGGTCTTATAAGATGATTCTAACCTAAATCTAAGTTAGATTTAAGGATTGAGAAGCCATCCTACCTTCTTTGCTCAAGAACTTCTTCCAAAACCCCAAAATCACTTCTTAGCTCAAGAAATCACCAATGCTTCTCCAACCTTGTAAACACTTCTTCAAATCCTTCAAAATCAACACATAGACCACCTATTAAACCTTAGATTCATCATCTTAAGTGGGATTTACAAGATCTCAAGAAACTCTCCCCAAATCAAGGGTTTTACTTGGGTTTGGCGAAAGTTTAAGAAACTTAGCCTTTGCTCACCTCCAATCGTAGATCTCGTGTTGGGGGTCACTCTTCCAGCATCGGAATGAGAATATCAAACCTTGGCGCCGCTTAAATCCTTTCCTTCCTCCTCTTCCTTCCCCTTTCTTCTTTTACGTTCTCTTTTCTCCCTTCTTTTCTCTCTCCTCTTTACTCTTCTCACCAAACCTCTTAATGTAATAAATGAGAAAATGAAAAACATAATAATACTATTTATATTTTTTAAAACCACTAGTAATCACATGGGTGGGTCACTCAGGTGGGCGGATGCGCCCACCTGTGACCGCCCACCTAAGGGCCGAAAATTGGCCAACAAGTGGGATTTTGATGGAATTCGACTCTTGACATGTATCTCACTCTCGGCACAAGGTATATCATATGTATACGCTTTAGGATACGACTACATACCAACATTATCCGTACATGGCCTTATGATATGTGCATGTGCACGGCTTGGGTACACCCGTCTCCTCTGGCATTGATTCGGACTTGTCTGGCCAACCTGTGTTCAAAGTCACCCTTGCCATCATGGTCCATAAGGAACCCGCCTTAACCCTCTCTGGTTCGGATCCTGCATGGTTAAAACGGGTCAACCGTGTAATTAGACCGGGTTTTAAAAGTAGGGTATCACAGTACTCCTCCAAAGGGTGCTATATATATATATATATATGTATGTCCAAGTTTTCTTTCATCCCTAACCAATGTGGGACTAAACTTTGTGAGAAGTCTTAGCTCATTACAACTCCACAAGTGCTAAAGACAAAATAGAAAAGAAACTTTTGAGAGGAAAAGCATAATTTCAGAAAGACCGTTTTGAAAAGACTAATTTGACTATAGCTTGAAACTTAAATTCCAACAAATACTTATATGGTCAATAAGGCTCTAAGAAGAGTCTGTTTCATATAAACTATTATTCTTCTTTCCACTTATAAGCTACAAAACTAATACACCAAAGCTGAACACATCTGATTTGACTAATAACCATGAATTACATACTTTAGAGGCATGTAACCATGTAAGAAATACTATAAGATAACTTCAGAAACTCAAAGTAACCACAGATGTTCTACTAAACTTGTTCGTCTGTCAGTTTTCACTAAATTATTTACATAGCTTCAAGGCCTAAACAAATTTTTACTTGTACATTTTTTAGGGGGATGGGGTGAGAAATGGGTAGGGAGAAAACACGAGCTGATATATATATTTTTTTTTTATTGCCCTCTTCCGGGCATTTCTATGTGGACTAAATCATCTTCATGAAAAATCAGAATAGTTCTTTTTTATCAAAGTCTAATTGCTGTGAAACTTCTCCAAATTCAGGGCAAGAAGACTTGAATGATTGTGCATGCACTTTATTTTCCCCACCAGGCATGGGAGGAGCTTGAAAATACTAGCCAAAAAAAAAATTTTTTTTTGGGTGGAGGTGGGGGTGGGGTTGGAGAGGGGAGGAAATAGAGAAAAACCAAAGAGAAAAACTGTTCAATAACCATTTGGCAAATTGGAAAGTGTCAAAATGCTTTCTTTGATCATAAGCATGAGAATGAATATGGTTCGAAACTTACTAAGTCCCATTATTCTATTTGTCATTGCTCAAGTTTGATCCACGCCAAAAATTCGTGTTGTCCCAAAATCTGAAATATGAGGATTCATTTCCCCACTAACAAGATATTTCTTTCTTTAAGATCTCTATGGATTATTCGAAGGTGGCAATCTTCATGAAGATAAAGGAGACCCTAAGTGATCCCATTTATGATCTTTTAACGACTTTGCCAATCTAACTGTACACAATTTTTAGGATTTGTATTCATCCAAATGAAAATTAGAGTCATAACTAGGATTTTAAAAGCTGACATATAATTTATTAAGAAAAATGTTGTATGGTTGTTAAAAAAAGACTAAAAAATAAAAAAAGAAGAAGAAATATTAACTGGTGTGTGGAGAAAAGAGGATGGAGTGTCAAGGGGATCAGTTTAACTTCCACACTATACAGAAAATTGGGATGTATAACCATGTAGATCCCAAAATATGAAGTGTGAAAAGCAAACAATCCCCCCCCCCCACATAGAGAGAGAGAGTAGTCAAGGCTCTTATTGGGTACAAACTCATAGATGAGTATCTTTTCCTCTCCCTCCAAGCAAAATCCCAAGAGCCAGAGCAAATTCCGGTGTTGAAGCTTTGTAAATAGCACAACCTTTTTCTTGAATTCTTCTGCACTTTGCCTTGAGTTTCTTGAGAGCCTCTTCACAGCAATCTCTTGTCCATTAGGAAACTTACCTTGAAAACAAATTACAAGTGATTAATAAACTTCTCTACTTCATGAGAAAATCAATGCTACCTTCAATTACTCCAAATTCATAATATCAGTGCTACCTTCAATATATAAGTACTCAGATTTTCTATTCCATGGCACATTGAAAATTGACATATAGGAATTCTAGTTTGGTTACTATATATATTTGTAACTTCTTGTTTACCTTACAAAATTCACCAAATCCTCCTTTACCAATCTTATTGACATTTGCACAGTTGTTCATAGCTACAAGGATTGTATTGAAATTAAATTGTGTATTAATTGCAATCCCACTTATGCACAAAATGAATGAACCCAATAAGAGCATGAAGAATAGGAATCATTGCCTTCTTTAGCCTCTTGAGATGACAGATGTAAGATCATATTCAATACTAAACCGTAAAGAATTCAAAGGCTTGGACACTGAACTTTGCATAAATAAGTCGAGTTTTCAAAATAGATAAAAAAAAAAAACTAAAAACTAAAAACAAAAAACAAAAACAAAAACAAAAACTTAATCTTCGTACTATTCTCCTCTGATTTTTTTTGTTTTTTGTTCCGAATTACCGAACTATACAAGAGAGAAGAGAAAAGAATCACTCCTGCAGCAACCAAAACAACAATGACAACTATTTCATGGACGATTTTCCATATTTTTCTTGCATAAAATTAGAAGGAAAAAATAATTGGTGCAGTTTCACATCTGATACCACACAATTGCATATTAAGATATTCATGAGTGTCACTAAAGAGCAGGTTTTTACAAGGCATTGATCCTTCTAGATGATTCCAACCGATCCCCGCCGATTCTGTTTCAGTTCTGACCATTCATGTTGATTCAAATAAAAAAATCCCGATTCAATTTTTTATAACCCTATTAAAGAGTAAGTTCTAGTTTTGAGCTCGAAATCAGAAGCATTGTTCTCAACTCAAGGTTTGGATACAAAGTATCAAAAACTAAGGAATTAAATATGGCCAAAGTGTCTCATAATGCCATCAACATGGTCGTCCAGACTAGAGAATTAGTAACACCAACTGATTCCCTAGAAATAAAGTTGTAAACACAGCCAACAAGACAGAAGGATACGTGGAAAATATCCTTGGGAGATGAACAAACCACTAGTAGAGTAGTAGATATAGAAGACAAAATATGTATTGAAAATCCTCCTCGGTCCCAACGATAAAGAAATGGCCACAAATAATGTGAATAAGGCAAGCAATTGTTTGATGAAATTAGAAGTAATTTTCTATGTTATGAAAAAATCCTCTTTCTCATACAGGAAAAAGAAAGCTTTGAACATGGTCAAATGGGTCCATGTAGAGAGATGGATGCAAATTTTCTATATCTACGAGATATTAACTTGTTAAGTGTAAAGGTTGGGCATGTTAGCATTGTGTTTTATGTCTGCCTCTCTTTTCCCCTTAGGAAAAGTCCTTTGTCCCTCCCATTTCGGCCCTCTATTGGTTGAGCCGTTAGCTTCAGTAAAGCTAGCAACATTCTCAACGTCGTCTCAAAAATTAATTACAAAACAAGTAGATAAGAAGGACAAGTAAATGTAAAACAACATCTCTGCGGCTTTGCAAAAGTAAACGCCGTAAATGGCATTGGGGCTCCAACCAACGGTGGCGTTGCAATAGGCATTATTGGAGTTGGAGGAGAGAGAAGAGAGGAGGGTGTTGGGGTTGCACTGGTAGGTGTTGTCGGAAGCGTAGAGAGTTGTGTGTGAGCAATCGTGGTAGAGATACAGAGGGTTTGTGTAGTTATAGAAGCTAAGAAAGAAAGAGAAGGTGACGAGGAAGTGGAGCCCATGCATTGTGGATTAGGTCCTCGTACGAGAATTATTCTCGTACGGTGTTTGATACACATTTGAACTCCAGCGAAAATAAAAACGAATTAAAAGAGGAGAGAAATTTAGGAAGAATCCAAGTGTAGATCAAAAATTGTACGAGAATCATTCTCGTTCGAGTACCTGATGCAGACTCAAGCCCATGCATGGTTCCGTTAATTGTTTCTCCAACTCTCCACCTCTACCATTTATTCTCTCATTCTCTGGATTCAAGAAAGTAAAATCCATCAAGAGTTGAGTAGTCTCTGACCATTGCATCAATTTGGCTTTAGATATTAAGAGGTTTCGTCATGTCCAGTCGGTGTCCTTGCCCTACTTAAGCGCTAGATCTCCTTACGTGCCTACACATAGGCTAGGTTGAACGTTTCAAAACATGCATATTGTCTTCCCATTTGGTTAACTATTAGGGCCCGTTTGATAACATTTCTAGAAACGCGTTTCTACCATTTCTGTGTCAAGAAACGACAGAAACGGAACAAAAAGCGTTTGATAAACCTCTGTTTCTGTTTATTTTAGAAACATAAATAAAAATTTATATTGATTTATGGTTCAAGAAACAGAAACGACGGAACAAGTAGAACTTGTTTCGTCATTTTTTGAAACAGACTTGTGGACCTTTCTTTCCCCCAAACCCGACATTATTCCCTCGACACCAACGTCCGAGCATTCGATGCCCATTGAGTATGGACATTTCTTGACAAACTTGAGAGAGTCGACCAGTGTTGAGCGGAGGAATCAACATTGAGGGCTTCAAGGTAGAGAAGCTTCTCACGGAAGAAGACACCAGAATCAACAGCAAACCTTGGGTTGATGGGGAGAGGAGCAAAAAAGCAGAGCCTCAAGAATCACCTTTTGGCTGTGTGTTTTAGGTGCAACCGATGGCTTCAGCTCCAGCTTCATCAGTTGTGACTATGGCATCATCGATGGTACCCGAGAAGTCAACTTCAGTGACCGCTCTAGCTGTGGCTCCGTCGAAGGGGAAGCATTACAGAGGGGTAAGACAACGGCCATGGGGGAAAATTGAGGCGAAGATTAGAGATCCAGCGAAGAACGGAACTAGAGTTTGGCTTGGCATGTTCGAGATGGATGAGGAATCTCCTGCGCCAATTTGTAAAAACTAGGGCAGAATTTGTTTTCATTTTTTTTTTCAAAAACTTCTTTGATTTATGGATCATATAAAGGGGGAATTTGTTATTTCGATCAAGGATGGGTGAGCTGATGATCTAGACTGGTCAAGATCTTGCAAGTATGAAGTAGTGACGGGTTTGGCGGAGAAGCTCATCGATGAGAACCTTAGTGAAGGTTCCGAAACTTTGAGGGAAGTCAACCTTGCAGCCCTCTCTGGGGTCTTCTCCAAGACTCTTTGTCCGCTTCAAGCTACCATATCGAGGCAGCAGGAGCACCGGCCTGTCGTCAATGGTGATGGTGAGGTAGGATCTGTGCAACATCGTCGCTAGAGGAACAGGGTCTTAGGAGCTATTCGGTCATTCCGAGAGGGTGCAAGGAACGTGTTGTTCATTTACTGTGTTGATGGTGGTGGTGGTTGAGCTGAGAAGTGGGCGGCGGAGCTATTTTGGTCGACTCGAAAGATGGGGGATTGTGGATGTGTGGAGGAGGCGGAGTGGAGGTGGGGGGCGACATTGAACTTGGCCAAGCTGGCTCTTATGATAGAGAAACGTTTCAAGAAACAAGAGGTTTATCAAACACCCAAAATTCCATTTCTGTTCCCAGAAACGGAAATTTCTATTTCAGTCATTTTTTGAAACATAAACGGCAGAAACATTATCAAACAGGCCCTTAGAAAAAAAGCATTTAAAACAGAATTTTAAACTCATTTTTGTTTTTTATCAGTTAAAACATGTTTTGTCATATCTTTCCTAGAGATATGGGAAAAAAAGCAAATGACAAACATTCTCATTCCAAACATGTTTTAAAATGAGTTTAAAACATGTTCTCCTTTTTTGGTGTTTTCTGAGACTTGACAAGCTGAACATAATGTAACTTAATTGACCATATCTTTCTCCCATACCAGATTGACATGATTCTTCCGCCAACATATATGAAGTTTTGTTTGTGGTATTTGGTTATATTGATAGGGAGGTTTCTATCCACATCATTGCTTATCATCCAACACCGGTTCTTAATGCATACACTACACATGTCTAAAGTCTTATTGAGCAATGTGGCCTTAACTATTTAGTTGATCCCAAACTAACTTTTTTACTTTTACCTTTTTTCGGGCTGCAAGGGGGGAGATGGGGAGCAAAAAAACAAGCTGGGTTTTTTCTCGTTAGGCATTTCTAGGTGGGCTGAACCATCTTCATGAAAATTTTCAATAGTTATTTTATAGCAAGGTCTAACTGCTATGAAACTTCTCCAACTTTAGGGCACATAGACTTCAGTGATTATGCACTTAGTTTTCCCCACCGGGCATGGGAGGAGCCAAAAAAGACTAGCTAACAAACTTGGTGAAAAAGATTAATCGGACGACCAAATCTCTTGGCAGGGATAATAAAACCTAAAATTTCTCTTAAAAGTTATTTCGATAAAAAAATGATCATTTTCCCCCTAAGGTGAGTTGGGTGTTCAAATCTTATCAAAATTTCCCAAAACTTTTAAGATAACTCTGCTTAATCTTAATCATAATAATAATAATAATAATAATAATAATAATAATAATAATAATAATTATTATTATTATTATTATAATAATAATAATAATAATAATAATAATAATAATAATAATAATAATAAAAGTTAATTCTCAACTTTGGTGAGAAGACGACATTGTTTGGTTACCATTCCACATAAATATATGTTCAGCAAGCCCCTAATTTAGGCTCAATTTTGACTGTGTTCCTAACCAAATTTGTGGTTGATATTTACATCATTGGATGGTACTCGAAAACAACTTCCAATGATATATGACTCATCAAAATCAAACGAATAAATCTCCCAAAATAACTATCAGAAAATCAACCAAAAAAGTGATCATACCTGACACTGGAATTTTCTTAGGCCAATGAAAGGTGCCATGTGGCACCTTATTGGAGACCCCTCTAGAGGGGTGTCTAGACACACAACCAACTCCTCTTAGTGAAGTCTCTTGTTAAGCACAACGGTTTCTAGGAATTCAAATTCAAAATTTGAATATGAATACTAGTAGACCTAGTCAATGTATATCCCAATTTAGTAGGAACCTGTTAATGCGCTCATAAAAAATTTGAGCTTATCTCATTGTAACTCAATATTATATAAGGACAGCCAAACCCAACGATATAGGCAAGGTAGATACACTTCAAATTTGTTTCTCTTACATGGTATCAGTCGACCTTAGAGATTCTTGGTGCCAACATGTCTTCTTCTTCCACTGCTATCTCTTCCCCTTCATCCCGAGCTCCTCCCAATATTCAGCATTATCTTACCCTAAAACTCACTTCAGAAAACTATCTCCTTTGGAAAACGTAGATATACCCTTTGCTGTGAAATCAAGACTTTATCGTTTTTATTGATGGCAGTTCAACCTGTCCTTCCTCCACCCTTCTTGCTGCAGGAACTACCGATCCTCAACCCAATCCAGCTTATAGTGATTGGGTTCGTAAAGACCAGTTAGTAATGAGTTGGCTTCTCTCTTCTCTGACTCTAGATGCTCTTCCATATATAGTAGGTCTCACTACAGCTACTCAAGTTTGGAATGCCTTTCAATCTGCATTTGGTACACTATCTTACATAAGTGTACTTCAACTACAGATGCAATTGCAGAACATGACAAAGGGATCCAAATCAATTTATGAATATTTGCGTGAAGTAAAATTTATCTCTGACCAATTGGCGGCTGCCAACAAACCAATTGGAATAAAGAGCTTAATGCTATCATTTTTCGAAATCTTGGGTCTGACTTTAGCAACATAGTTGCAGCACTAGCAACCAAGGCTGAGCCCATCTCTTTCCACAATCTCCATCGCCTGTTGCTCAGCCATGAGCTTCGCCTCAAAACTGCACTCTCTATAGCTGAAGCAAATCTCAGCGATGTTCAACTTGCTGCCCCTGTTGCATTCTCTCCCACTCTAGCCCGTACAGGTCCAAACCCACCACAGTATGATAATAATAATTATACTCGTGGCTCCAACACAAAGAATAAAAGAAGAGACCGATGCCAAATCTGTGCAAAATTCAACCATACTGCTGCCAAGTGCTATTATCGATACACATATAGCAACAATGCTGCACCACAACCTATTGCTCACATGGCTGGAATTCTCCCTACTCCAACCACTGCTATGCCATAATGGTTTTCAGACATGGGAGCCACACATCATATTACTCCAGATCTTGCCAACCTCCAAATCGCTTCTGGATATAACGGTAACGATACCTTAAGGGTTGGTAATGGTGTTGGTCTACCTATCAGTAGTATTGGTTCATCTACTTTCAAATATAATTCTCATCCATTCCATTTTTCTAATATTCTCCATGTCCCAACAATGACTAAAAATCTGTTGTCAGTACATCAATTTAACAAAGACAACCACTGTTATTTTGAATTTCAGCCCACTCATTTTCTTGTGAAGGATCAGGTAAGAAAGACACCACTCCTCCAAGGAGCTCTTAAGGACGAGTTATACCAATTGCAAAATCTCCACTCCATCAATAATCAACCTTACAAAGCAGCCCATATTGGTGAAGCAGTCTCATCAGACGCCTGGCATGCTCGGTTGGGACATCCACACTCTCGCACTGTTCGGTCTATTATTAATCCCCAGTCATTACCTTGTTCTGTTTCAGCACTTAATAAATGTCCAGCTTGTTACATGGGCAAATCTTATAAAACAACCCTTCCTATGACAGGCACTATCTATCATGAACCTCTTGATTTAGTTTTTACAGATTTATGGGCTCCTGCACCTCAGACTTCTAGTACTTCTTATAATTATTTCATTATATTTGTGTACGACTTCTCCAAATTTACCTGGTATTACCCTTTATCCAAACATTCTAAAGTTCAATCAATATTTGAATGGTTTAAACTCATGGTAGAGAAACAATTTTCTCGTCCAATCAAAGCACTCCAATCAGATTGGAGTGGCGGGTTTTGCCGTTTAAATACAACACTTCAGAATGCAGGAATCCTTCGCCGATTTGCCTGTCCCCATACCCATTAACAAAATGGAGCAGCTGAACGAAAAATCCGTTGTATAGTTGATATCGGTTTAACTCTTATGGCTCATGCATCTTTGCCATTACATTTTTGGCAATATGCCTTTGAAACATCTATATTTTTGATCAATCAGTTACCAACTCCAGTGCTCAATAATTTGTCTCCTTTCCAATCTTTATTTAAATATGCCCCTAATTATAAATTCTTTTTAAGGTATTTGGTTGTACGGTATTTCCACTCCTCCATCCCTATAATTCAAATAAGTTTTCATACAGATCAATACCTTGTGTCTTTTTGGGGTACAATCCAAACCATCTTTGATATTGATGCTTGGATGTTACCGCAGGGAGAATCTACATTGCAAGGCATGCTGAGTTTATAGAGATCACTTTTCTATATGCGGCTCACTACCATACCCCTATACCACCATCAACATCTCATGACCCTTGGCTAGCAGTCACCACTTCCCCTCCCTCCTCAAGAGCACTTGGATGCGTGATGCCTAACACAGGTTTGCAAACTCTTGATCCCATACAACCTCCTTCTTCCCCTCCACCAACTAATACTACTGATATAGATCCCACCCCCTCTACTAATGATGATGCTCTAGCTGCAACTCTAATTGTTTCAGAATTACAAATGGTTCCTACGGTACAAAAGAGTCATCCTATGACTTTGAGGCCCCATCCTCACCCATCAACAAAATTTCCACTACCATCAGCTTCATTAGCTCAATATCACTCTGATATAGTGCCATCATGCTATTCGGAAGCTCACAAAGATACAAGGTGGCATGAAGCAATGCAACAAGAGTTCAACGCCCTTTTAAAAAATGGCACTTGGACATTAGTACCTCCTGCACCTGGGCTCCATGTTATTGGCTCAAAATGGGTCTTCAGAATCAAAAGGAAGTCTGATGGCACAGTTGAACGTTACAAGGCAAGGCTCGTTGCCAAAGGGTACAATCAAAGAGAAGGCATCGACTACACTGAAACCTTTAGTCCAGTAGTCAAGGCTACAACTGTACGCATAGTTCTATCTATTGCTACAGTTAACAAATGGGAACTTAAACAACTTGATGTAAGTAATGCATTCCTACATGGAAATATCAAAGAGGATGTCTAAATGTCACAACCTACTAGTTTTACTAATCCTAACAACCTTCAACACGTTTGCAAGCTTCAAAAATCTTTGTATGGACTCAAGCAAGCTCTAAGAGCTTGGTTCAATCTGTTGAGTACTTTCTTGATTCACCTTGGTTTTGAAGGTTCAAAGACAAACACCTCTTTGTTCTACTTTAAAAGGGGATCACAATGCATCTACTTACTGGTTTACGTGGATGACATTGTCATCATTGGATCCAATCCCAAGCTAATTCATCAGATCATAGTGGCTCTTAGAGAGGAATTTGCAATCCACAACCTAGGTTTGCTACACTATTTGTATCGAGGTCGTACCACATGACAAAGGTATCCGCTTATCTCAACAAAAATACACTGTGGATCTCTTATAAAAAACAAGAATGGATGGTGCCAAACCTATTTAAACTCCAATGTCTACCTCAACAAATCTGTTTCAAAAATCAGGGGAGCCCCTACTTGATGCCACTGAATACCGTAGTACGGTGGGTGCATTGCAATATGCCACCCTTGCAAGACCAGATATTTCTTTTGTGGTCAATAAAGTATGTTAGTTTCTTCAAGCGCCCACAGAAGATCATTGGTAGGCGGTCAAGTGCATATTACGGTATCTCAAGCAAACACTGACATCTGACCTACTTATTTCATGAGACTCCACCAATCAACTTCAAGCTTACAGTGATGTTGATTGGGCAGAGTGTGTCGATGATCGACGGTCCACAAGTGGCTATGCAATATTTCTTGGCTATAATCTTATCTCCTGGTCCGTGCGAAAGCAGCAAACCATTGCTCACTCTTCTACTAAATCTGAGTACCGAGCATTAGCAAATGCGACAGCAGAAATAATATGGTTGCAGTCTCTTCTACAAGAATTGGGACTCCCTATGATCGAAACTCCAGTATTATGGTGTGACAACTTAGGGGCAACATATCTCACGGCCAATCATTGTTCCATGCTCAAACAAAACATATCGAGGTGGACTTTCACTTTGTTCGGCATTTGGTCTCCCAAGGTCGTCTTCAAGTACGATTCATCTCAACCAAAGATCAAATCGCTGATATATTTACCAAGCCGTTGTCCACCATTAGATTCAATTTTTTACGTGACAAGCTGAGGAATACCCATCACCAACCATCAGCTTGAGGGGAGCTATTAAGCACAATGGTTTCTAGGAATTCAAATTCAAAATTTGAATTTGAGTACTAGTAGACCTAGTCAATGTATATCCCAATTTAGTAGGAACCTGTTAATACGCTCATAATAACTTTGAGCTTATCTCATTGTAACTGCAATTTTCAAATTTGAAACTCAATATTATATAAGGACAGCCAAACCCAACGATATGGGCAAGGCAAATACACTTCATATCTATTTCTCTTACATCGCCAAACCCCTCCTCTATCACACCTCAGAGAGCTCAAAATCTCTCACCCATGAAATTCCCTTTTGACCCTTCAGAGCGGCAGAGCCCATTATTGCCCAGAACCCAGGAGAAAGTCTGAAATCTAGGGGGATCCCAGAAAATCCATGCAACTACGAAAAAAGACCCTAAAAAAGATGTGAAAATCGTCTGCAGCTGTTGTAATGGTGTAGTGAACATTGGGTGGTTGAGAGCCCCTTGGGATGTATGTTCAAATACTCTCAGTCGTCTAATGCTCATCCCCCCTCACTGCTCACCACAAAGGACGTAGATTCAAATCCAAAAATTATAAAAATACCAAAATACCCTTGAAAGTCTGAATTTCACCTAATCCATCGCAGAAACATTAGAACTCTACAGAATAGAGCTGGTAAATCCCTTTTGACCCGAAAAAGGTATTTTTGTCTCTCCTCCATAAACCATTTTAGTTCGATCTTCAAAGAAGACACAGACCACCTGACTCCTTCCCATGGATGAAGACTTGGAAGCTTCCAATCAGATCGAAATTCAAAGTTTATGGAAATGCATTCATGAGGGTTTACCCTTTTTTTTTTTTTCTAAAGGCATTTGCCACGCCCTCCCATAGTTAGTAAAACTGAACCGTAAAAAAAGGGAAATGAATGGAATGAGTTTTAAACAGTGAATTTTTAAATGATACAATTAAATAAACAGTAAAAAAAATAGAAAATTTTGAAAAACAGGGAACGCGTGATACAGATTTAAAAGGTGTAGATTTTAAATAAATGAGATACAAAAAATAGTATACTCATATAAATTAAGAAAAAATTATGTAAATACATGCATCTAATGTCCCAATAACTATAATATCCAACATGAATGCATATATATCCCATGTCTCATTACAAGTTCTAAGACATATCGTTGAATATTATCTAACACCAATTCTAAATTCGTACACCACACATGTTCAGAGTCTTATTGAGCAATGTGGCTTGAGTGAGATGTTGTTCATTGTTGCTGACTATCGAGGATGCATGTTCAGTTGAAGTTGGGAGTCATCACTAGAAACACTTTTCAGCGAATGCATCAATTTATAACTCAATTTTGAGGTCCTCAGAATTCGGAAGAGAGATATGATCAATTAAATAAACATTATGGCAAAAAAATCAAATCTTAAAAACGCCATAAAAAAGGAACGTGTTTAGAATGAAAATACTCGCCATTTTCTGTTTTTTCTCATTATATTATGGAAAAATTGTTTTAAACGGTAAAAAAACAAAACGTGTTTAAGAGGCATCTAACAGTGCACCCTCCTTTCTTGTGAGAGAGTCAAAAGGTCGATGGGCTGCTTCAATTTTAGGACTCAGAACAAAAAATTTATCTCTGGAGAATCCAGGAAAGGACTTAACAGTGGGGTTTATAGCTCATGACCCTACTCTTCTACTTATTCGAAAGGGATCAAATCGATAGGATAGGATCCTTTTGGCCTATGCTTTGAATGCTTTCGATTGTCAAGAGGCACTGAATCTACTTGAAGAAGAAGACTTCTAATTGCCTGATTGCCCTAGGTTGGAATTCACGATTCTGATTGATACTTTCAATCTTCTAAAATGCTTCAAGGATGCTTTTAATTCCGTATAAAAAGTGATATAATCTATTATCATTGTGAAACAAGAAAATAGAAAATAATCATGTTTTAGAATACGTGCTAAACCAAGAATGGATTCTAAACACAACCTTAGGCTGTGTTTGGTATGCATTCTCAGAATGAGAATCTGCATTCCCATTCTGAAAACACAGAATGTGTTCTTAACTGAGAATGAGAAAATTGTTTGGATAAAATGTTTGTTTAAAATGCATTTTTGATGTGAGAATGTTCAAACATTTTATCAAACACCTCATGGGCAAAATCTCTTTGGTGAAAATCCCAAACAATATTGCTTACATCAAACCCATAAAGATCGCGAGGAAAACAAGAGATTCTAGGATTTTGGATTCGAGAGGAGATCTTAAGGAGAAAAGGAGAGAGATTTGGGGCAGAAGAAGCGGTTCTTAGAGAGAGAAAAGTAATTTTTGGAGATTTATAAGAATGAGACGATATTCCTTGGGAGAAAAGGTGCCTTTCATAATATTAGTTGTGGAGCAATTTTCACTGGGCTGTGCCAAGAGCTGGAGTCTGGAGAATGGAGAATGGAGAATGAAGACTGCATAATGGGAAAATATCCCATTCCAGAATGATCAGCATTCTTAACTGTGTTCTAGAATTTTGAGAATGGAATACTTACCAAACATTGTTTTTAACAGTCCAGAATGTGTTCTTGATCCAGAAATCATTCCAAGAGTGCATAACAAACACAGCCTTAGTTTATCCTCCTCATTTTTTAGCGAAATTTGTTAACCTTGAACATCTTAACCGACTTTGATACTCTTATTATTTGATTTAGTTTTTGTAATATAATCGACTTATTCATTGGAGAGGGGGTGGAAGGCTCCCAAACTTCTTTTCCCTTACTCTACAATTAGAACCCTTTCTTTGGTGCCAAGCAAGGCACTTTGGTACCATCAAAAAAGCATGTTAGGCACTTTGGGCTTTGGCCATGAGGGTACATGAAGTCTTACAACCAAGTTCACGTGCGGTGCGCAAATCTTAAGCAGATGGATAAAAGAGTCACCTTCCAAACCAAGCTTATAAGGTCGTAGAATATAGTTTCTCTCCAATGCCACCCCTAGAATCCATTGCTACTAAACCCAAATGAAGGTATTCTGGTAAAGGAATATTTTCTTTTCTCCCCCTTTAGTGAAGCAGGGAGCAATATCTTCCTACACCCATACAAGGTTGTAGGCCTTTTTCTTTCAAATTATCGTTGAACAGTGGTCTCCTTTTGTAGTCTAAATACTCATTTTGACATGCTTTATTTACTTACATTTTACAAAAACTGATTAATGAAAAAATATATTCAAGGATCTGTATTTACAATGTAAACAGAAATGGAATATCCACCAACAATTATCCATAGTTCCCCGGCAGTCAACCCTCGCTCCTCTCTTCTCTACATTTTCACCCCAAAAATATTAGCACTAGTCAATAAACCACATAAGAGAATAAAAAAGAATAGTTTCACACCTGGTGAAGATGAAACACTTTGTAAAAGTCCAACCATGACTACCTGCATGTCAATAGACAACAAGATCAACATCTTCGAAGTTATAGTCTAAAGAACAAGCTACTGCTAGAACAATCAGGAGCATCAGCTGCATAAGCAAATTGGATTTTGGATCCATAAGGGATGAGTTGCTGGATGTCAACTATAATACTTAGTAAGAAAATTGGATTTTGTAACAAAGTAGTGAATCAATGTGTATTGTGTAAGCAATTCATCTATGCACAATAGACAATCGTTTCTTTACACAAAACAATCGTAATTGAATCCAAAACGAATGCCAGCAAATGAATCCAAGGTTCAAGCCAATCCCCCTGCCCGCCTCCAAAAACAAAAAACAAAAAACCAAAAACAAAAAAAAACAAAAACAAAAACAAAACAAAAAACAAAAATACAAAAATTACAAAAATAGTAACAATTAAAGAATGGTATTGGAGAATTTTCAGTTGACAGCACATACACATTCACATGTAAACCACCATACTGACAAATGCTCACATGCATAAGCACCCATGGCTTCCAATTCAATCAGGATTCGTATTACCTTTAGTCAATTCTGCTGCCCTACTCTAAGTGATTCTCCATCTTCAAGCTCTCTTTGTTGTTATTTACAAACTCTAGGTTGATCTCCATATTCAGGGCTCTCAATGTTATTTACAAACTCAAGCGGAGTCTTTATCTTGGGACTCTCATTGTTATTTACAAAGCCCTCAGTTGATTCCGAAGAAGTTTGAAGACAACCCCAACCATTTTCTTCAATGCCATTGTAAAGTTCCGCCCCCACAGCATCAACTGCATGCATACAGTCAACAGAGCTACATCTGCTTCTGCTTGAAAGCTTCCCATCTTCAGACTGCCCAGACCTTCGATGAAGTGAACAGTTCCAATTGCTATCTAAAGCTGGCACCCTGAATTAAGTAGAATAAATGGTTTACATTTTTCTGTTATTGTAGGCCTTAAAGATACTTTAATAAGCTCTTGCTGTCAAAGCCAAAAACGGCTGATACACCAAGATGATCAGTCTCCTCAAGAAATAAAGGAGAGGGAGCAAGCCTATTAACTATTTCAGTTGTTGATCTATGAAACAAATTAAAATTAACTGCTTTCTAACAGGTAGTTAAGGCTGAGTTGGAAGTTTGGATGCAGGCAATAGTGAGGTCAAGGCAGTCACAACAAGGTGAGGTCAAGGCAGTCACAATCAAGGGATTATATAAACACTGGAAGCAAAAGGTAAGTTGCTAGGTGTTCACAAGAATTATAGCAGAACCCTGGTCTTCTGTTTGATCCGTCATGGCACAAAATTCTTGTCAGATTAAATAACAAGAAACATGGCTGTTCGTTTGGATTATGAGCAATACATAGCATCCCCAAAACTCAAGAACAAAAGACTAGATAACTGGGTTGACAGGAAAGAACATCATACATAGATAACGAACATAAGAGGATAGCAGTGCACCTTGTATGTTTCACTTGTGAAAACACTGGAACCAAATATTTTGACCTCGCTTCAATCATGCGAGTTGGAATCCTTTCAATCTCAATTTCCCCTCCTGAAGCATTTTCCCCTACTGTCTCCATGTCATTCATGACCATTACCTGAAAATATATCTGACAAATAATTATATATGCAAAGATCCTAAGGTCAAATGACCAGCAAAGATGAAAGCAGGAAAGTTTCTTTTTTTATCAGAATCACAAAAAGAAAATACCTTATATTTTGTCCACAATGGGATTCTAGCTTGATGCATCTCCAATTCAGTTTCTGAGATATACAAATGATAACTTTCCTCATCATTGATCTTCGCTTTTGTAAGTGCATGCCCATCAGAAAGAAAAATGGGATTTGCCTCTTTTACTACCTCAGGGAAAATTTTACTCCTATCACCATTACCTTGTTCACCATAAATGTCAAGATTATCTTCTCGATCTCTTCGAGTTTGTCTCTCACATATATCCCACTTCTGGAGTGCTTCCACAGCCAATCTTGCATCACATTCTGGAGATGATTCACAAGTAGTGTTCAAACCTGACACAACACTCCCAGATTCTGGTCCATCAGATAGATGCAACACATATTGTATCACACAACCATAAGGAGAGAACACCAGAAGATGGTACTTGGTCCTCAATGAGCTGTTGTCTGCATACAAATGATTTCCTTTGCAGTCATGGAAGGCAGAAGCAATAGCCCCACAAAGGGAACTGACCCTGCCAGTCGCAGCTGCTGCAGCACCACTTACAGTGCTTCTCCACCCATTATTCCCATTCTTTATTCTGCTAACAACTGACAATGTAACAGGGGGACCAGATGCACAGAAGCTCTGCTGATTCAGTTTTGACGGACCTGAATTTGGTGGCCAACAAACTGCAGTATTAGCCATCACACCCAGCCCATTGTCACCATTAGTAAGTCCAGAACCAGTAGATTGTCTGTTTACTGATCCTCCTGAAGGAGATAATGCAAACAAGTGACTCGTTCCCCTTGAGGAACTAATCATGATCCAGTGGCTGTCCTCACTGAAACTGATGTCCTGTATAACCTGATAACAAAATGAAAAAATGAGAAATAGTATCAGAACAGCTAATAACTATATGATCCAGAGATAAACAACAGGATGCTTTTACCGCATTTGTCAATCCTCGTTGCAGCCGGTAAAGATGCGCATGAGACCCACCAGCGTAAGATCCAGATGAACCACCTCCAACTGGGGGCATTATTTGAAAAACATTGATGTTGTGACCTTGAACTGAAGCAGTCACCAACAGAAGTCCACTGGGATCAAAGCACAATGCAGAAATAGGACTCCTATGTGCTCTAAACTGGGTAATAACTGATTTAGAGATAAAGTCCCGCACAATTACCTGCAGGAATCAAGATAGGCAATACTGTCAACGGAGGATTGTTGTAACAACACTTGTATCTTCACAGGAAAATGTGGGCTAAGGAAAGCAAAACTTAGGCTTTGTGTTGAGAAGATCTGAACCAATTTTGGGATAAAACAGGGTAAAATTTTGCTTCAGCAAGATTGGATTCACTTCAAACAATGGAAAATATGTTAAATAACCAAACATCAAAATTTTAGATTAAAGAAGTGGATACAGTGGGAGAAATCAAATGAATAACAACAAAAAGGCGAATGTCATTAACACAACTTGCAAGATATTTTAGCAACAACACACAGTACTAACAATGAAGCAAAGCATACCGTTCCAGCATTATCTGAATCTAGCAAATGGCCATTGACATTGCTGTCATTTTTCCTGCCTGGACTTCCAGATCTCAGAAAATTATTGCAATCAGGTAGAAGTTCAGAGTAGTATCTTGACAGTTTCTTATAGCCCATATCTCCAAGGGTCGCTATACCAGAAGCAAGTTGCTTGCTCGATTCTTTCGCGTAATGTGCGACAAGGCCACCATTTACAGAACCAGAAATACTTGCAGCATGTGTAAGATCTTCTGGACTGACATGGCCTGTATTTGAAACTACAACAGGACTTCCACTATAAGCCAACCATCTGGGACCCACTGCAAGTGGTCCATAGCCAATACCACCAGATCCAATACTACTTGAAACTATAGGACATGTAAGAATAGTATATTCTCTCTCCAATGTTACAGCATCAAAACAGTGTATCTGCAATAATATAAAAAGAAAAAAGGGAAAATGGAATCCTATTTTCAATCTATGTTTTGGAAAGATATCACTGCATGAGAGGCACAGACAAGTAACATACCTGAGCTGCCTGAGAAATAGCCACAACTCGAGGACTGCACCTTACTGAGTAAACAGCAGACCTGAACTTCAGAATATGTACATATGATTGAGATCTCAAAGAATAAAACCGAACAACTGTGGGAACAGAATTTCCATTTCCATGTTCATGGAAAGTAGTAATATTCCCATTTGCATTGGAGTGGTAGGCGAAACTATCCTGATTATTACCACCTCCAGAAAGGGATCCAGCTCCAGCAACCAGAAGCAATGGACGGGCATTAACAAACTTATCTTCTGATCTCTTTGATGCAACTGGTTTTGGTTGCAATTGTAAAAAGTAGACAGGTCCCTCATGCCTGGATACTAGCTCATGCACATTATTAGCTTCCTCAACATCCCAAACCTGGAAACCAGATCGATAACCCAGCAAGAGAACTTGACGGATTACGTCTCCATCACATTCTAGCTTGTCAAACCCAGCCCACTGCACCTTTTTCATATATATGGCAGGAAAAAATTACTGAAAGAACTTCAGATTCAATTATATTTAGCTCTAAAGAGAACTTGGATGAGAGAGAATTTATAGTTAAAAATACAAAATTGTAATAAGGAAATTGCATGAAAAGTATTGTGTGTGTGTGTGTGTGTGCAAGATAAAGTTCAACAATTTAATGGAATTATTCTCAGCAGCAAACAGAAGGTAATGAACAAAGTACAAAATTCAAGATACCAACAGAATATTAGCCATTCCCATAGTTGTCACACTAATGCAAGAAATCAACAGTCTCCATATCCATATAACCCAAATATATCCATAGCTCAGATGATAAAGGCAACACCACCCAGCTCTTACCATTAGAGCAAAGAAACAAGACATACTGAATACTAATGTAGCTTACAGGAGCGTCTTGCCAAAAGATTGTCCTAAATGAGTTACTTCAAACAGACAGTTGGAGAAATTTTAAGATCACTAAAGCTCAAAGAATAAGCACAATTCTGACCCCTCGGCAGAAGAAATTCATTAAGGTGTGCAAATAAAAATAAATAAATAAATAAAGCATAAACGCCCCCAGCTTAGCTTAGGGCACAAATTAAGCTCAACCCAAACCCAACTAAGCCAACCTGTGGGCAAGCATTGCTCTGTACATTAAGAAGTTTTTAAGACTTTTGTCATTTCCAGTGCAATGTGAAAAGTAGTCACATTATATTCTGACCCAGTCATGACCTGACCCAACATGGGAGCAGTATAATGCACTTGGAAAGGATCAAAATCATATCAGTTGGATTGAATACAATGTTATGAGTTGATCCTAGGGTTGTCCTCAGGTTTGATGTAGACACATGCTGGATTACATTATAGAAGAAGGAAGAAAGCAGCCAGCACCAGCCCAGCTTTAGGCTTATCAAGCCAGCACAAGCTGGCCCCAATTTTGTCCAGTTCTGGCATCTATAGTAGTGCCATCGAACCAGCAATTATATAGTCATTTCCTGCAGTATTAGTCTTCAGTTGGTTCCTTCTAGAACCTCACCATGCAGCCATCAATCCAGTCTCCAGCAGCCTTACATAGTTTCCTTTTTTTCAGTCCAGTGAGCTCCCTTGCTGGTGCCCTTTGTCTCTTGTGGTTTGACCAGCCAAAGTACAAGTTGGTGTGTGGAATTAGTCTTCTAGAGGATACCTTATTGTCCTCCTCTATTTTCTTAGTGAACAAGTTAGTGTCTTATTGCTTAAGTCAACTAGTTTCAATTTTTTTCTTTTTTGGGTTTCTTTCTATTATGTGAATCCCTAGCCTCTACCATTTAAAGAGGTCTTGCTGTAACAATTGAGATTTAATGAATTAATGAAGTTCATAGCCACTGTTGCTTTGATTCCTCAGAGAGGATGCTTCAAAAGTTGAGATAGCCGTGAGTGAAAGATCCAGGACTAAGAAAGTCCATCCCAGTCACATCTATCCCATCTTTGTTCTCTTTTCTTCTTTTGTTCCAGCTTGTGAGGGAGAGTTTGAGAGTTTATTACAAGTTGTTTGAAGACTTGAAGACCAGCCAAGAGGAAGAGGGATCGACAGCAGCTGTCATGGTTTTGTGACTTGATCGACCTTGGCCAGATCTCCCAATCCAGGAGCGAACTTGCAAGGCCCTTTGGAGGGTTTCAAAGAGCAGATAAAATTTTGGAATAACTCTAGTCACGGTAGGACCAAAATAGGAACGCTTCAACCTGAAAGAACTCTATTGATACAGGTTCAATCAACTTGTAATTTCAAGATTAATTTGATAACCCCTTGGACTCTAAACCCAAATGATACCAGACCAGAACAGCAAGCAATAAGGAAAATTCTGCAACCAGAACCTGGCGATAGTTGCAGGTTCATATCCAGTTCAGAGTATATATCCCATACGAGAAGGGGGTCTGGGGGGCAATAATCTAGGGGTGGGATCGCCAAAGGAGGACAACTGATGCCCCAAATTTCAGTTTGAACAAATAGGAATCAATAGAGATCGATTGTTCCATACCAGAACAGAGTGTCTCTAGTAAAGGGGAATTATAAGAATAACCAGAGTGGAAAATAAGAACAGAAGAGAAGGGGACCGAAGGGTAGAGAATGATCAGCAGTAGCAGCAATACATGATTTTCTTCAGAACTTGTGAAGAAGAAGGAGAAGAGGAGAGAGGGTGAACACAATAGGAATGGAATGGCTCAATTGTGGGCAGCTTCTCCCTGATATTAATCAAGCAACCAACTCTTAGTAGAAAACCTAATAAGAGTCCAAGTCTAATCAAAATAGAAAGAAATAACCAAGTCTAAGTCTACTTACCAAAAAAATAAGAGGAAGAAAAACTAAAAGCAAATTATAACTCAACATTATCCCATTATCCCACAGTACACTACACTCCACCCTCATGGTACACTTAACAGGTAATAAAGTCATATAGTAGACCAGCCATTCTAAAAGAGCACTTTACTAACTAACAAGGAGCTTATCGATAATACCTACCAAAGCAGTAGGTAGAAGCCATCCATGCAGTAACTTCATCAACATAGTTCCGCATGTCTTTGCTCATGGCATCTCCATTGACAAGATTACTCCTATATGCATAAGCTAAATCTAAAAAGTTGGCCAACGCATAATTAGAAGATTCAAAACAAGCATAAGCAGAAAGAAGACACTGTCTCTTCAAGGTGTGAAGCCTTAATTCTAGTTGAATGGTCTATTTTTCAAGCAGAACAAATCTGCACAATCTTATGTTGATCTAATGTTCAGATTTGAAGATATGAGGTAGTCTCAAAAATAGCAAGTCACCAAAAGAGAAACCAAATTCAGAAACTAACAGAAAATAGGAAGTAGGAACCAAGAAATAGCAAGTCAAACCCAAAATTAAAACAAGGTTCATATAGAAACTAAGGTGAACAAAAATAGCAAGTGCAACGGAAAATGGTAACTACTAGAGAATAGAAACAAAAAGTGTTTCTGTAACGGAATTCAGACATAGCAGAAAAATGCCAACAGAACAGGAGTTAGATAGGCTTGAGTTGCTGATGTGTTGGTGCTATGCATCCCACCACCAAGGGCTTCACTGCATCTCACAGCAAAGGAGCTCTGAAGCTCAAAGAACTAAAAAGCAAAAGCTATGTTTGAATCTCAGAAATCATAAGAGAGTTGTGTAACCCCTTCTTCTTATTTATAGAACTAAAAAATAATAGAATTAGGAAACCCTCCATGAAAAGCTAAGGAAATTCCCATTAAAGCTCAACTCTTGAAAATAGAAAGTATCTAGAAACTCTACAAAAATAAAAACAAACTACTAATTTCAGATACACCTCATTATAGAGTTGACCCATTATTATATAAAACCCAAAAATACTAAGCCCATGGCCCATACAACTAATTAAGCAATCAAAATTATGCCTATCAATCCATTCTTGGTCCAGTCTAACCAAACCGATGACCATGGCAGTAAAAAACAAACCTATGAAATCTATAACTTACCTTGTTTGCTCAAACAGGTACTGAAGTAAAGGAAGCTTTAAAGAAGATGAAAATGGGCAAAGCAATAGGTACAAATGGTATTCCAATAAACGTATGGAAGAGCATAGGAATTAATGGAAGAACTTCGCTAAAAGATTATAAGCATAAAAAAAATACTAGAAGAATGAAGGAGAAGCATTGTGGCAATAAATTATAAAAACGAAGGTGATATTCAGAGTCGTAAAAAACAATAAGTTATACTATGAAATAATGGAAGAGAGTAGTTGACACCCGCATGAGAGCTGAGACAAGAAACTAATATTTCAGATAACCAATTTGGTTTTATGCCAGGAAGGTCAATGATGGAAGCAATTTATTTGCTTAGGAGACTAATGAAGAGACTTAGAGAATGTAGAAAGATATTCATATGGTCTTTATTAACTTAGAAAAAAGTTTATGATAGAACACATATTGCGTCAACAAGACTTGAACCTCCGACCTTTAGGTCATATACACAATCAACAAACCATTTAGGCAATGAAGAGGCTTGTAATAACAATTGAATTACATCAATGATCAGCTTTAAGATAAAATAAGGAATGGACAAATTAGGGCTAATTAAGAAACTGCTCCAATACATAATGAGTTGAGATAATGTCATTTTAAGGTGGCACGGACATGTACAATGGAGGCCTTTGAATGCTCAAGTTAGTAGCAGTGATATGATTCAGATTAGAGGAGCGAATTGAGCCAGGGGAGGCCTAACCTTAGGAAAGTGGTGAGGAAAATCGAAGGGAACCGTGGAAAAGAATGAAGACAACAGAAAACATAAAAGGTCTTAATAGTACTTGCATCCATAAACCAATCTTAGCTGTTGAATATAGATGTAGCAAACAAAACAAGGTTTAGCCATTTGGTCCACAAACATATTAATCAGCCAGCTTCTGTTTTACTTCTACAAAATTCCCATATAATAAACATCCATATTATGTCATTGATTAACAAGAAAAATATCAAAGCTTCCAATTACAAAGTGACTGCAATTGCCTCATTAATTGAATAAAAAATGAGGCAATTAAAGGTAGAGGGAGCTAGTAATTCCAATGTCATTGCCTCATTAATTGAATAAAAAATGGTACCTGATCACGGTTGGCATCGCCATCTCTATCCAAAATCGAAGACGCAACCAAAGCACCAGTTGATCGAACTGTGGAAGCAGCAGTTGAAGCTCCCGAGGATACAATCCTCCAGTAACTCGAGATCGTGCGTAAAGAGTTTGGGATGAACCCATTGCTCCGCCCTGACTTCGGAGCTACACCCTCAGGTTTCTGAACATCATTCTTCATCCCCAACACCCAAAGATGTTTCTTTCAGCCTCAGAAGAAACAAACCCAACTTCCCAATTTCAGGTCACCGCCCTCTCCATCTCCTCTTGCTTCTGAATAATCCAAAAGTTGGTAATGTCCAAAAATACCAGAAACAAAACAAAACCTTCCGACCTTCGTCGTCTTCTTTCCTCAATTCAGCAAACAAAATAGTAATTGGGCACCAAACCTCTTAAGAAATCGGATATTTTTCCTCCTTGCTTTCAGTATCAAAAAAATAACGATTCAATCTCTTCGTCAATTACCACAATTAAAAACAAAAAAATGGAAAAGAAACCTATTTCAGTTCAATCAGAACTCCAGAATTAAAAACGGAGTCATAAAGGATAGGAATTAGAGTCATAGAAGAACTATGACACTCCACCAAAATCCGCCGCCGCCGCCGCCGTGGAATTGTTGATTGAGCTGTTTCAAATTCGCCAGCAAACAGAGATAGATTTCAATCTGGGGAAGAGAAAAAAAAAATGGATCGCTTATGATCTGATAATTAAATGATGACTCTACGTTTACGTCTCTCTCACAGTCTCACTCCCCCTTTTCGTTTTCTTAATTTCTTCTCTTCTCCTCCATTTTCCCCCTTCCTTCCTTCATTTCCCTGCGTTCTTAAGAACAAAAACCTCCAGAGTCCACAGACTCCACACACGTCTTGTCCATCTCACTGCATCCATGAACTACCTCCTCCCACCCACAAAGAGTAGAGCCGCAACAAAGGAGTTCAGTTGCCTAGTAAAAAGAGGTTTTTGATTCACTGAGCCATGGCCCGTGTGTGTCAGCTAAACTAACTCCTAACTTGAGGATCACGGGGTGGGGCTGCATGGGTCCTTAGCGGCCTCACCGGTCACGTGGGCGGAATCCGAAGCGTTCAAAGGTGGTTTCTTCTCCGGCGAGAAGGAGAGCGTTTAGTATTAAAACGTGGAAAAATGCATGGCTTATCAATGTCGTCGGATCGGAATCAACCGTTGGGTATTCGCCGTTACGCCCTAACTTATACCTTCTTTCCTCAAAGCTCCAATATGAATCACCCAAAAAATATTCAAGTTTTTAAAAAGGAAAAAAAACCCTGCCGGCTTGCATGGATTACGCTTAGATACAATGGTGGAGAAAGGCTGTGCTGCCCGTGTTGAAGTTGCTCATGCTCACCTTCCCATTGGTTGTGCGTGCTGGGGTGTACCTATGCAAGTGGCCAACGGAACAAATTTTCAATTTTGCCGGTTTTTTAAATTTGATGATAATCTTGTTTAGTTCTTCCTATTTAAAGAAAGGGAGAAAGAGTTTAACAAGGCTATAGGGCAATTGTGTAATTATAATGTACGAGGCAAAATGTTGAAAAGTTAAAGTAGTATTATATAGAAAAATTATGTGTAGCTTTTATTTTATTTTATTTTTTTGTAAAAAAAGTTTTGTAGCTTGAGACCATCAACTAACTAACAATATAATGAATAAGAATTTTTGACAATCATTATTCATTAGAGCAAAATGCTTTGAGGTAAGCCCAATATCAAACTTATAGTTTGGCGACTTACATGATTAAGAAGCACTTATGGCATAGAACTTTTGCCATTAAAAATGCTTTTACAATGTTAACATGTTGTTGTCACTTGTCACCTTATTATCCCCATGAATTACTCTTTCAAAATCATTCTAAACGTCGGATGTAGTTTTCTAACACTTAGGTTTAGAAATATTTAATTCACACAATTATCTTTCTTTTCCACTGACTCCCTTTTTTTTTTTTTTTTTTTTTTTTTTTTTTTTTTTTTTTTTTTTTTTTTTTATCTTTTTATTTATCCTTCTCAACAATACTAGATAGGTAACTCTTATTAGTAGAAATGCCGAAATTAGTTGTCCCAATAATAGGAGTTAGTACTACAAAAAAGATGTTGGTCGATCCACAAATAAGCCCCTATTAAGTATGAACTATATATAATATATCAACAAANCTAAATGTCGGATGTAGTTTTCTAACACTTAGGTTTAGAAATATTTAATTCACACAATTATCTTTCTTTTCCACTAACTCCTTTTTTTTTTTTTTTTTTTATTCCCTAAAACATGTCGAAACTTCAAGAACCCTCAAGATCATTAATTAGCTTAATATAAGGTGATAGTGAGAGCTTAGACCCTTCAGTGTTAATAGTGAATGGGAATACATGCACAAAGACACAACCCTTGTATGGTTCCAATTCAATGATCAGTTTCAATTATGAATGGGGCACTCCCTTTTACCTTTACTCTGGCCAGCTCTAGATCGCCTGCAATTGATCACTTTGTGAGAAAGAAGATGACGGTTTTGATGCATTTAAAATGCTAGGTATTAATTAATATCTTGCCTTTACAATTTTATTAAGTCCTTTGTTAAATCAGTAACATATATATATATATATATAAAAGGAAAGGGGAGATACATGATGTTTTAATTTGTTAAAAAACAAAAAAAAAAAATCAAATTGCAAGTATCAAAATTTAAAGTTTATGGGCAAGAGAACCCTACTAGCACAGGTACATGTCAAATGCATGCCAATGCGAAGGTACACGAGGGTATCTTCAATGTGGAGGTATATGGTCTTTCTACACTACTGTGTTTAGACGTATACACACACAAGTGGGTTGCATTCTTTCTTGTACAGCATCAGTTGCTATTGCGATATTGGACTACACCCTATAGACTTCAATCTGGAACTTTTCTAATCTCTGTGTAGGTACAATTAGCCAAAGTGCTCAACTAGACCATGGATTTTGTAAAGATATCAACTGATATGTTATGGTATTAGTGGAATCCAATACCGATTCCTAGTCAATCTCAGGTCCCATATTAATATCGATTAAGGGAAAAATAAAAAACAATAACAATAGTAAAAATATGGATAAAATGGTCTGATCAAAGCTGATCCAAATCGGTATCAGACCAGTTTGGCCAAGACCACATAATTAAGGTGATGATGTCATTTGGGGAATATATTGTTTCTCCTTCAAATTGCGAATAGGAAAAGGTCGGGAGGGTCATGGTGGAGCAGGGTTACAGGATTGGGACATAGGACAGGCGTGGGGGGGAAGGTGGGGAAGGATTGTTGAGAGGTACAGGAGCAGATGTGGGATGGAGAGTTAATTGAGGTGAGGGGAGGGGAGGGGAGGGGAGGGGAAATTGCAAATATGGTGGTTGGTTGTCCAGCAAGAATGAGCCCTTGGCTGCAAATGAGGTGGGGGCTGAGGGTGAAGAGGTAGAGGTAGAGGATGAAGTAGAAAGGTCACACTAAAAATATGTCTAACTTATGAACGGAAAAAACGTTCTATCCCACCCTAGAAAAACGAAAAATAAAAAATAAAAAATAAAAAATTTATCACTTTTGGAATAAGATAGTCCAAATGTGCTTTTCTCAAACATTAGGTATCTTATATATAATTTTCTTTTTATTTTTTTTTTCTTTTTCTTTTTATTTTTCTTTCTTTTTCTTTTTCTTTTTTTTTCTTTTTCTTTTTTTTTTTTATAGAAAACCTCTATATATAATTTACCCATTACTTTACGAAAAGCATGGAAAACCACAAACCACTTTTGGCTTGGAGCCAGTGAGGTATTGTTTATTCCAATTCAAGAGGGATTACTCTCACTGTCGTAGCATTTCCATAATCCATCACCTTATTAAATAATTTTTAATTTAAATTCAGGGTTACTTGGAATGAGGTTTTTAGTTTTTTCTTTCGTAACATGAAAGATAGTCATAAAACGAAATGTAAAAATTTTTTGTAGACGGTTTAAGAAGTTCAAAATTCTAATGTGATGGTGAAAAATATGATCAAATTAATTAAAAAAAAAAAGGACAAATTATACGAGTTTTTAAGTACTTGGTAGAAAGATTAGTTCAACCGGGCGTAGAGGTTACCTAATACCTTCCCATCTTTATAACCTGACACTTATCATTTATCTCTGGACCAGACGAACTCTTGAACCTTTTTCCTTATAGATTGGGCTCAACAATCGGGTCCTTGGCCCTATCCTAGGTGACGATTCCAAATATCATGTTATTTCAAACCATATGTTTACCAATAATATGCTGATCATATATTTTAATACCCATTAACTCTCAAAATTAAAAAACATCTACGAAATAGGTCTCAATGCATTTCTTTCCAAGAGTGGGGGCAATTTGGCAGTGCAGAGCCAGCATAATGGCCTTTGCCCTGACAGTTTTTCGATCCCCCTTGGATGCCATGTGTGCACATAAAGCCCCCCTAATTGACTTTTGGTGGTGGATACCACTCCTCCCATGACAAATTGTTCGTTGCTATGTTGTGGATTATATATATGGCTATTTTGGTAATATATTTCTAGGGTTTTGCTATATATTTATAGTAAGATCGTAACAAAAAAAAAAAAAACATTTAGATGTGGTTTTTTTTTTTCTTATGAGATATATTAGATGTAGCTTCGGATAACTTTCTCTCAATTTATTTTTTTTTTCTTGATTTATTCATACCTATTTCTTCTATGTTACATATAGATATAACGAATTCAACATTCTATAGTTGTTATAGAATTGATAAGTATTTTATATATGAGATAGATGGATAACAAAAAAAATAAAAAGAGAAATTATCCAATACCACCCCTAAAATTGAAAATAACTTTGAGTGATCCCCAAAAATGAAAATAATGTCTAGTAGACCCCTCACTTTCTTAAAATTATATCTAAAAAACCCATTTTGTTTGGTTTAAGGCGTTAAGTGATGATGTCATCAATCATTTCTTTTTGATAAATGGCCAATCTACCCTTATGGGTATGTTAAGTTACTATAATGACCTTCAATTGCAATCTACTCTGATTATCGCTGTTGTGCTCCGACTACCTCTGCTCCATATGTCAGCAAAGAAGAAAGGAAGAAGAAAGCAGCTCACGACTCTTTATTGTCTATTTTTTCTTACTTTCTTGGAATCTTGATACCCTTTATAATTTATCCTTTATTTTAGATGTAAATACCCCTTCTTCCCCCGATAACTATTGATCTCGGCCCTAATTTTCTTTTTTGTCTGTGTGCTCTCTCATTATCGATTATGTATCTCTGCGATTGGAGGTATAGGAATGCCAAACTCCTTATGTTTTTTCTTGAGGCTGTGAGTCTTCTTCCTGATTATCTTGTATCTCTTGTGAAACCCTAAAGACATGACAAGCACTTCATTGATCTCCTCTCACCCTCCGACATTAGGTTTCAAAATCCCACCGCTTGATTTCACTCTAGGTGAAGAGTTTGTCCCTTCATGGACATCACTCTGCATAGTATTTTTTTTATGGTTCCATCTCCTATCATCTCTAGCAAAGCCCTAAAGACACGACAATAGAGAATTAATTTCAAATAGATGATGATATCTATTATTTGCGCTTCACTGATACAGCTCTCACTCTTGGACGATAGGGTTTCAAAACCACACCACCTGAGTTCGCTCTACGTCACACCTTCGTCCTTTCTGAGAAATCATTGATAGCAGCCAACGAGGTAAATTTCTTTCTTTCTTTTTAATGGGTTAATTTAATGCGAAGAATAAAGAGCGGTACAACTGTACAAGTTCCTATCTTACTGTTTATGATATTGTTGTATTAACTGTGATGATGGGCTTGGAATACCTTTTTTCTATGTTGCCATTTGAATGTAGACAGGGTTTTAAGTATCTCCGATACCGATACGATACCCTCCGATACGTATCTTAAATTTAGTCGGCCGATACGATACACACCGATACGATACATTGAATTTTTTAAATCATTTCGTATCGATATATATCCTACAATACATACCGATATGCATCAATACACCATTAATACACATCGATACGATACGACATGCCTCGATACGACTCTATGAAAAATATAAAATTGAGGTAAAATGTACGTTTCGGTATGTATTGGTACGTATCGGTGAGTATCGGTATGTATCGATCGGTATGTATCGGTATATATCAGCACGTATCGATGAGTATCGATATATATATATATATATCAGTACGTATCGGTGAGTATCGATACGTATCGGTGCTACGGTCATATAATGGCCAATATGGGTAATTTTTCAGAAAAAAACGATTTTTTGAAGGGTTTTTGTTCCAAAGTTGTTGTCAACCATATTTTTCCCTAATTAAAGTGGAAATCAAGGTTGGGAACAAGGATTTTACATTTATGGGACACTACAGACCTTGAATTCTTAGTACGATACCCTCAATTTAGTGTTTATGCATAATACATGTTATCAATAGCTTTTTTTAACAAATTCTTTATGCAAAAGTGTTTAAAAAAATGTTTCCTATCCATTTATGTGTGTATCTTCAGCGTATCTTAATGTATCTCCGACATGATACGATACCCTCCAATACGTATCTTAATTTTGACCGACCGATATGGCGACCGATACCGATACTTTAATACTTGTAAGCCCCTATTATGCATGAATTATATATAATATATCAACAAATCAAAACCAACAACAATATAAATCAAGCAAAATTGTAAAAACTACTAAATAAATAAAATTAACTAAAATTATAACAAAATAAGACAAATAATTAGACCAACAAACTTGATAAAGTTGAACCCTTGAACTCTATATAAGCGTGACATAGACAAACAAAAGTATTATTTAAAGTGGATATGTATTATTTGCCTCCTAAGTTTTCAATCTCCTCACGAAATACAAAGAACTTACTACATTTTTTAGTTGTATGTTGTGCAATGTGAGGGAAAGCATGTTTAATCAACTAAAAATTTGTTCACTATTCTATATTTCATTTTAATCAGTAATCATGTATATATGTTAATCTTAAAAAATTAACATTCAAGAACAATAAGAGAACCTCATTACTCCCATTATCGAATTCAAACACCCACCAGACAATCTCATCGATAACCTTAGTTAGGAATCAAGGCATGAGAGACAAAAATGGTCAGACAACCTTGTTTATCTCTTAGACCAAATTCAAACATCTACCATCCAGTCTTGTCGCACAATACAGTTAGAGGCTAAAACATGCCCATTAAAGCATAATAATTGCTACAAAAATTCGAACATTTACAAAGAAAAACATTTTACCACAATTGAAAAAGAATATGATGTGATGTAATCAACCAATATAGTCTATTATATTTGATTCTATTATTTCAATATAAAAAAAAATTAAAATAGCTTGTAAGACTTTTCTTTACTTCTTTTTATCCTATGGCCCATTAAACCTCTAATTATGGCATTTTAAATTGTAATGTATCATTAAAAAAATAAAAAAAAGATTAGTATGCAATAGATACTTCTACACTATCAATGTAATAACATTAATATTGAATTAATCTTATAATCAGATAGGATATAATATTTTGAATATTTTATTATTGTCGGATAGATAAATGAATTGGATAATAATTGGTAAAAAACTAGGATTATCATATTTGTATCCGATTAGTTTTCGGACATATTAAGATAGTTTATTGATAGTGATTTTTGGGATATGGATTCTCTTAAACGAATATGAACACATATTGAATACGAATTTTCAACTATCTGTTGGCATCCCTAATACAAAAACCTAATGACTAAAGCTCTGTTAAAGACCTTAAGAGTCGAGAAAGCATATCTCCTGAAAGTTTCTAATTTTTTATGTGATTTTCATCATCATCTCTTTCTTATAAATGAAGAATGGTAGCTCGTAAACATAGACCCAAACGTTAAAAGAATGAAAAACAAATGGAATGAGGTTGAACAATTGAAGATCATGGTTGAGGCATTAGTAAATAATTTTTCAAAAGTTAGAATCCTTTTCGCACATTAAGAACTTCCTCATTGTGATGTTCAAGCTAATGAAGGTAAATATGTCCACCAACGAGCTGGACTTTCAGCTCTCAAAGGAATCTCTAAACCATGGATAACATCAAAGAAATCGTCATGGCAAAAACTTGTTTATCTATGAACAATTTTCCCACCAAAATAAAATCCCAATATATTGGCCCTTTGTTAAGTCCTTGATCATCAATGGTCAATTTCAAATCCCTTAAATATATCCACAAAGTTGGGATCAAAGTTCTAAATCTCGAGTTTCAAACTTGGACGAAATCTAGGTCGAAACTTGCGAAATTTTAAGAAATTTAGGTACTTTTTTTAGGCTATGTGGAAATCTTAGTTTCAACACTAGAAAAAAAAAAAAATTTAGTGTACGTTTTTTTTGTGTACAACATTTTTTTTACTTTTTAAAGCTAATCCATAAACTATTTTTCACAAAAATAACATTCAAAATGGTACTTGTGGTATTAACCCAGTGTACGATAACTGATGATGTACACTAGCCTTTTTTTATTTTTGTAAATAGTTATGCCCCAAGGAAAGTTGAACTCATGACCTTTTAATTTTGAGGTGTTAGTATTTAACAATATTCTTGGTAATTTATTATAAACATTATGCCTACATATAACTTAGATATTAAAAATGTAAATGTGATATTAAAACAATCAAAACATATAAATTAGTGAATTAGTAATACAACACTCACCACTCAATAATAGGAGGAGTTTCCAGGCATCTCCAATCCACGAGATACTTATCACTGCAGATGTCGTAGTCGCTCCTCTGAATGCAACATATATGAATTTCAGGACATGCTTTGGCGTTATTGTTTTGAAATTCTATCACTAACTACCTATAAGCGCCATCATCAATATGTTGCAGGTATCCCAATCTATGGAATGGCTTACTAAGATTGAGAGGATGTGGAAGTGGCACACATGGTTACTTTAAATATAATTCTACTATATTGGAAAAAAAATGAAAATTTGGAGAAAAAATGGGTTTACTTTGAAGCTCCAAGAGTCCTCTCTAGATTTGATCTTAATTGATAATGCAAAAGAGCAGAAAATTATAAAAACCTTAGCAAAAAAAATGATGTTTTGTGACCAAATTCTCATTTATTGGTTGAAACCCATGAAACTCAAGAGATTCTATCGAAATATGGGAAATATTGTATGTTTCCATCAAAACATGTCACTTATATGAGCATGGATTAGACAAGTTTAATCAAACCATGCAAAACTTGAGAAATTTTATCGAAAACTATCAAAACTAGTTATATTTGGATTTTGACCCATGGTTTTGTTTTGACCCTTTGCAAAACTGAAAAGTTTTAAGAAAATTTAGAACCTTTGACTGAGATTCATCTAATCTTCCATAGGATACGGCTCGAGCTTAGCATCCATGGAAAATAGGACATTGACAAGCATAAGATAAACCCAAGCAATTGTTTGAAGGGTTAGAAACATAGAGAAAAAGACAAAATAAAGATTAGAACCAAACTTTATCTAAGACTTAACATAACAAGCTGATCATGGATTAAGAAAAACATAAGGACAGAAGCTTATACATAACCAAATCCAAGCCGATCTAGAAACAAAATCCAGTAAGCAGGCCCTATAGATAGACTAAACCTTAACCTCAGAGAGACAAACCAAAGCCTTAAACCATTTAAGTAGGAAGACAAGAAAGAAAAAAAAAGATGGATTAAAAAAAAAACCCAAATTAAATCACATGTGTAGACGATTTATGACCAAAAGAGAAACCAACAAATTGAGAGACTAGACAGAAACTAGGTCTTAGAAAACAAAAAAGAAAATTTGAGATTCCAGACATAAACTAGATTTAACTAAGACAAAAGCATCATTAAAAAAAAAATTAAAGACAACAAAATACATCAAAAGGTAACCCAAAATGAAATGAGCCACCAAATGAGAAACCATCATATACACCATGCTCAGAAAGAATAAAGAAGCATAAATCATAAATCAAGACGTAAATAAACTGAAGACAAAATCAAACCCTAAACTCCAACATTAAACAAAACAAAACAGATTCAGAACCAACAAACATAAGAAGATCGAGAATCAATAAATAGGAGCAAAACCAAATGGGAAACCTGCACCTATGAACCACACTGGTGAGGAACTTCTACATAAATTCGTCAGAGCAACCCACCCCTTATGGGAGGAAAAAGTATCGTTGCTGATTAAAACCCTAACCTGGAGAATAATGTTTAGATGTAAAGAAAAGAAAAGAAAAATTCAAAGAAGTTCGAATTTGAGGAGAGATGGATTAAGAAACTATTATGATTTTTGTCTTATTAATATTATATATAAATATATATATATTGTATTTTTTTCTTTTCTTTTGTTTACATCCAAACATAGTCTAAACACGGGTGAGAGGAACCCTTTAAGTGCAAGAAAATATCTCGGATAAACAAGGGCTATTAAACTCTTCAAAATGTTCTGCTCTTAATGACTTTATTACTTTACCAATGTACAACAACAATTTCAAGACTTTACAGGGCACCAGTGTTGAGATAACATCCTCTGCTGAGACTTTTTAATGGATGACCCTTGGTAGGAGCAAAACAAAATGGAAAACCTACACGCATGAACCACACTAGTGAGGAACTCCAACACAAATTTTTCAGCACAAGCCACCCCCGTAGGAAGGAAAATATCACTACTGATCAAAACCCTAACCAAGGAGAACTATGTTTAGATGTAAAGAAAGAAAAGACAAAATTCAAAAAAGTTTGAAGTTAGGGGGATATGGATTAAGAAACCATTATGATTTTTGTCTTATTATTATTATGTTTTTTTTTTTTTTTCTTTTGTTTACGTCCAAACATAGCCTAAAGACCGGTGAGAGAAAACTTTGAAGTGCAAAGAAATATCTCAGGTAAATGAGGGCTATCAAACTTAATGGCTCAATTACTTTATTAATGTACGACAACAAATCCAAGACTTCACAAGGCACCAATGTTGAGATAATATTCTCTCATGAGACTTTTTAATGGACGACCCCTTTGTAGCTAGGAAAATTATCACCAAGGGAGTTATGAAAATCATCTCTTTGAACTATCAAGGCTTGGGTAAGACCTGATTATTTGATCTCTCGAGCATCTTTCCTATTCTGTTAATCCAGACATTGTCTTCTTACTGGAAACCAGAAGCTGCAAGAAGAGGATCAGTCGAATTGGTCAACACCTGAAGTTGAATTACCAGTTCTTATTAGAACCTATGAACACTGGAGGCGGTCTAACCCTTTTGTGGGATAACAATTTTGTTGTGGATATTTTATACTCTGATCACTGAATAATTGATATCAAAGTAATTTGCAATCTGAACCCTCATTTCTTTTTAACTTGTGTATATGGAGATCTTGTAAGATCTTATAGACAACTTGTATGGGGACAACATTAGTTCTTTTGGGGCTTATCGGGATGATAGTTGAATTTATATAAGAGATTTCAATTCTCACCTTGCTTGGCATGAAAAGAAAATGGGCAACAACAGAGAATTTAGAGATACTAATCTATTTCAGACTTTCTTAGACTCCTGCAAGCTTTTTGATACTAGGCATCATTGTCCTGCTGATGCTTGGAATAAAAGTAGAAAATGTTCTATTAATATCAAAGCTTAGCTAAACTTGGATTTTTTCCAATTAAGCGTGGACGAGTTGCTTTGTTGATGTTGTTATGATCCAATCTTTAATAGGTTCTGATCACCTCCCTCTAATAGTTGACACTAAAGGAGAAAAAACCATAAAAAAACAGCCCTTTCGATTTGAATAAATATGGTTCTCCTAACCTAAGTGTAAGAGCACAACTGCCCTGGTTTGGTCTCGTCCACTCTTCACCGATGTTGCTGACACCCTTCACTCGAAGTTTCAAAATTTTAATGAGGTTTTCTATAAGTGGAATAAAGATGTGTTCAACAATGTAAATAGGAGAATAAATAGTTATTTCCGAGAGTTAAAATTTCTTTAAGATCACCCTTTGGAGACATCTCATTCTAGAGAGAAGGAAATGGAGGAGCTATTAGAGATGCAATTGAACATAGAAGAATAGATGTGGCAGTAGAAGTCTCAAGTTCTATGGATAAAATATGGGGACCATAACATTAAATATTTTCACACTACAACCCTACAAAGAAATCACAAAAACAAAATCTTATGCCTCTGACTTAGCCCTAGTCATTGGGCTTAAATCGAAAATAAAGTTTTTCAAGAAATCCTCAATCAATCGGTACCATCCTCTTTATAGCTTAAAAGGATTAGATTATGATGCCCTCAATGTGGTTTTGTAAGCTATAAATCCAATAGTTGAAGATCATATGAATGAGACCCTAACCAAGGTTTCTGATGAGTCTAAAATTTGTGATGCTTTTAATGCCATAGTGCCACTCAAACCACTAGTAGATGATTTACTGTTGGCCTTTTTCCTGCATTATGGAATAGTGTGGGGGCTAAGGTTTTCAGTATGGGGTGCTTTCTCTAATTTTAAATACAACTTATATCTGTCTCATCCCCAAGATCAGCCAACCAGAGAAGGTGGATGGATAATTGTCAGCCAATTAGTTTATGTAATGTGGTTATGAAGGTAACTACTAAGATATTTGCTACTTGCCTTTAAGGATTTCTCAGCCACATCATTTTCCCTAATGAATTAGCATTTACTACTAATAGAACAATCAAATACAGCATTTTTCTCACCCCACAATGCATTTCATTATATCAAGAAAAAGAGGAGAGTAAAAAAGATGATGATAGCCTTAAAGCTTGATATGGTTAAGGTTTATGATTGTCTATTATAAAGGTTTATTGAAAGTGTTGTGGTCCTACTTGTATTCAACACTAGATGGGTAGTCATGGTTATGTAGTGTATATCGAAATTTGTTATGGTCTAATTATTAATATTTCGATAAGAGGGAAGGTTACCCCTATAAGGATCTAACAAGAGGACCCCCTCTCCCCAGCCATCTTTGTTTTCTATTCTCAAGTGTTTTCTCTTCTCAGCAAGGCTGAGTCTAATGATCTCATCTATAGAATTAAAATTCGAACTAGAGTAACACCCCTCTCCCATCTTCTCTTTGTAGATGATAACTTCTTGTTCTCTGAAGTAAGTTTGTGAGAGATCCAAAACCTTAAGGAAAGCTTGAATATCTATTTCTAAGCCAGTGGACAGCAGATCAATTGTCATAAATCTTCTCTTACCTTCAGCCCCAATACCATTCCTCGTTTTAGGAGATGGTTTTCCTGTATTCTAAAAATGCCTTATGGGAATGAGCTTAATAAATATTTGGGACTTCCTATCTAGTTATGGACTTCCAATGCTTAGTTATTTCATGAGATCAATGACAGAACTAAAGGAATACTTCGAGGCTGGAAACATAATCTCCTCTCTCATTCTGGTAAAAAAGTCATATTGAAAGTTGTAGCGTTGTCCATGAATACTTATATAGGCATCCCATTTCAAGCCCCTAGCATCCCATCATACCTCTCTTCACAGTGCTACCACTCATTTCTTGGGGAATATGAAAGGAAAAAATGACATTTGCTGAATCTCTTGGAAGAAATTATGTAGATAGAAGGAACGAGGGGGATTGGGGTTTCGAGATCCAAATCTTCAAAACAAAGCTTTGCTAGGGAAGTTGGCTTAGAGATTATGGCAGCACCTAAACTCATATTAGGCTTCCTCTATGAAACAAGTTTATTATCCCAATGTTGATTCCCTTGAGGCCAGATTGGGATCGAATCCATCCTAGGGTTGGCGTGGAATCCTTGAGGGTAGGAAGGTGATATTAGATGGATCTTATTTGGTGGTCAGCAATGTAGATGGCATTTGGGTTTGGGAAGACTATTGGATCCCTTCGTTCCCAAACTAAAAACCCCAACATCCTTATCTCAAACACCAGAGTAACATTCTAGTATCAGACCATATGGACTTTTCAAATTGGGCTTGGAAATTAAATCTTCTCAATAAATTATTTTGTCTTGATGATTGGAAGTCAATTTTGAAGATTAAATTGAGCCTGTTTAGCTTCCTAGATCGAGAGTGGGGGGGGGGGCAAATGGTATTTATAATGCCAAATATGATTATCATTTTTTATGTAACCAGCAAAACATTAAAGATAGAGCCTCTGCAGCATCATCATCGAGTAGTCCTCCTAGATGCATCCCTAATATGGTTTGGAAACATATTGGTCGACACAATGCCCCCTAAACTTCGAAGTTTTCTTTGGCGTGCTTGTGCGGAAGGACTAGCATCTAAGGAAGGATTATGCAAGAGGAAAGCCTTAGTTGACAATCATGTCACCGATGTGGAGAACCAAAAGAAAATATGGACCATATTCTCTTGGATTGCCCCTTTGCTAGTGTAGTTTAGTTTGGTTGTCGCCTCTCTTTCTCACTTCCTCCAACGGATGCTCATCGATCTTTTATGATTCAGTTATGGAGTAGGTCTCATTTTCCAATAAGCAACAAGCCAGAGAGATTGCAAATGTTGGCACCTTCATATGTTGGGTTTTGTGGAAGGCAAGGAATGACTCCATTTTCAAAGGAAAATGCTTCAATCCCCTTGAGGTCATTCAATACGCTAAGAACAAATTCAAAGAGTTTGTAGAAGTCTCCTACTGCTTAGAGTTCAGTCCATTCATCCCTACCATTAATTGGGTTTCTTAATACTGGGCTCCTCTTTCTCCTCTTCTGTATAAATTCAACTGTGACGCATCGATATGTGATGACAATGGAGGCCCAGGTTAACAAAAGAAAAGGGAGGTTTGGGCCTCATCATTTGGGACTGTAGATGTGTGCCTTTAGTGGCTATTTCTTTAGCAACTGAACTTTCTACCCCACTGCAGGGAGAAGCATTGGCTCTAAGGACTGGTCTTCTATTCGGTATTACTGAAGGGATTGATGATTTGGTAATATAATTGGACTGTAAGGATAGTATCATGTATGCTAACCAGCCTTCCCCTACCCCCACTTTAGAAGTGCTTTAGTTTTTTTTTTTTTTTTTTTCACTTGTTTATCCACATCTCAAGGAAGATTAACAACATAGTTGACTCCTTGGCTAAGAAAGCCTTATTTTATTTTTTGAAGACCTTATCAATTGCTTGCAAGACAAATAGGCCAATATCCACTCCTTAGTTATTTGACATTTGAAATTTGGAAATCTTGTGTTGGACACACTTGAATAGATAGTCTAGTATACCTCAATCTTTAGGAGGTAAAAGAAAAAAAAAAAGTACGAACATGAACTTAAACATTTTGAAACTACAAAGATAGTTATTATTAAATCATTAGCACCACATAAAAACATTCCTCCTAGAGTAACTATTAATACAAATAACAAAAACTCTGTTATAGCCATTTATGTATATTCAATGTACCCTACAGATAGAGAAATACATAGAGTTGAACATAACAAATATGTGTGTGATATCAAACCTTGTATTTCTTGGAATATCATTAGGGACGTTTTAGACTTTCAAAAGTTACATTTAATTATCTCATCTAAACCGTTTCAGAACTTGAAGAAAAAGAATAAGTAAAAAAAACTCGGCATAGGATCTGATTCCTCAAACCATGAACCTAGGAATTTTCCTTTTGATAAAGAGACGCTTTCCAAAGGAACACCTATGTACGATACTATGATATGGTTGTGGGTTAATTATTTTATGATGCTAAGTATGAAAAATCATCATATATTCTCTTTTTTTATTGGTAGGAATCATTATATCTCTAACCTCTGTTTAGTCGCAAAGTTACGTCCCAAAGTTACGTCCTGTACCTTTCTCACTTCCCCAAGCACTAAACAAACCGACAAATCCAAATCTTATACTCAATAAAAAACCCAAAAAGAACCCGACAAATACTCCTATGTTCATATCGGCGAATTCTGACACACACCGAGATCCCAGGCTATGCACTCTTCACTCGCACGTGCTGCACGTACGAAAGAACCCCTTCGGCTCTCTCCGCACAAGGTTCATGATAGTGCAATTCGACACAGATTAGAATCAGATGCGCTCCTTTTTCTGTAATTACCACCTGAAACACCGAAACCATGCAAATAAAGCGAACTTCCCACTATCAGAGTAAACTGCAACTCAAAACAACCGCCGGTTTCTGGTTTTCCGGCATCCTTTCTTCGTCGTTACTGTTTAGGGTTTCACATTCTGCAACAGAGGCATGCTACTGTGCTTGTGGATCTAATGGCGTAATGTGCTTTAATGCTCCCGGATCGTAAGTCGGAGCTGTCGGGGTTCGGTGAGTTTGTAGAAGCTGCAACTGGGTAATGTGCCGGAGATGGAGTCGATAATCGCTCGGGCTTTGGAGTATACGCTTAAGTATTGGTTGAAATCCTTCTCCAGAGAACAGTTCAAGTTGCAGGGTCGAACCGTTCAGCTTTCCAATTTAGGTAAATTTATGAAAAAATGATGGCTTTTATAGAACCTAATTCCATTTTATGAAAAGCAAAAATGGGACGAACTAAGAACTGGTTAAATTGTTTGGAATTGATAGATATAAATGGGGATGCTCTGCATGCTAGCGTTGGATTGCCACCTGCTTTGAATGTGACGACGGCGAAGGTCGGGAAGCTTGAGATAAAGGTTAGTCGTGGTTTTTTCTTATGTCTCATTCGGTTTAATTGTATTGAATTGAGGATAATCCACCCCCCCCCCCCCCCCCTTTTTCATCTTTCTTTGTTGTTTCTTATTGAGTTGGTTGTGGTGTTATTTAGCTCCCGTCGGTCAGTAATGTACAGACGGAACCAATTGCTGTTCAGATTGATAGAATCGATTTGGTTTTGGAGGAGAACTCGGATTCTCATACTGGAAAGAGCTCAAGCAGGTAATGGCATTGCAATATGGTTTAGGGCATCCACTAAGATTTGATATGACATTGCAGATTATTGAACAGTTCTGTTTTGTCTATTTTCCCTTAATTGCTTCCCTGGTCTTTTTCTTATGTCATGTGCAGTGCCCAATCATCCTCTACCTCTGGAAAGGGCAGCGGCTATGGATTTGCTGATAAGGTAAATTTTCTCGTCACGAATTGGAGATGTATTCAGCGATCACCATGTCCATTTCATCTCATGACCTAATGGAACTGAGAACGTTCTATCCATTTAATTCATGATCTTTACTGGTTCAATGGATACTTCTCATCAACTAATCTGTGACTGTCTGACATTAATGCCCCCAGCCAGCTTTTACAAGCATAGTGGATGGCCAGATACATTCAGTGGCATATATGTATATATTATAGAAATTATATATGCGAAAGCCTATGGGGTCACTTCTGTAACTGGATAACCAGCACTGAGAACCGTCTTTACATTGGATGGTTTGGTGTTTTGATGATCTCTACCTTATTGACCGCAACTTCTGTATTTATTGTCGCCTTCATTGCTGCTCCTCATGTTTTTATTCTATTCTACATTACCTGGACAGTGGTGGCTTATGAACCAGTTATTAATGTTCTGTGGTAGTGAACGATTGGACACCTGTTGTGATGCCATATGTTCTATGTGCTTCAAATTGGTTCGACTTTCATCATAAAAAATGTGAACAAAGGTGTTGTCAGCACTAGCACGAGGGTGTTGTCCCCTCCCACTCGCTTGTTTATTTTGTTTCATGTTTGATTAATTCCCTGGTTTGTTCTCATTCCCCTCCAAAAAATAAAACCAGGAAAAGAAAGATGGTTGGGCACCTCCAAATACAGGGTTCAGGGTTGCCACTAAATACATCCCTGAAGACAGACAGTAACACCTTTGTATTGTCCTGGATTTTAATGTGTCCAAGGAACTTTAAGAGGTATCATAGCTCTCTGCACTGATCTGACTACAGATTTAACTTTTGATTGATGATAATTGTAAAATTCAGTGTATGCAGATGTCAGTAAGGTGAAAAATTGGCTTTTGAAGAAAGATATCTATTTTTTATGTTGCTCTTCATTAGGGATGCATCATTGGCCTCATCTCTGATTCTGGGGAAAGTTAGGTCATTATCTTTTCTTCAATATTTTTGGGCATTACCACTGAGTGATGGACATGAACTTTTTCATATCAGATTGCAGATGGTATGACATTAGAAGTGGGCACAGTCAATCTTTTGCTTGAAACTCGTGGGGGTGGTCATCGCCAAGGAGGTGCAACATGGTAATTTCTTTGTACTGGCAAATAACAGTTAAAGTTGACTACTATGGACTAGACTATCTATTATTATTATGAATGATTTGTTCAATTTGTGAACACAGATTGTCATTTGCTTTTATCAGATATCATGCACGTAATATTTGAATAATGCTTTATCAAGCAATGTTGTGAATTGCATTTTCATGCATGCTGTGGGTGGTGTATTCTTTCACTTCTTTCCTCCATTAGTTCTTTTCAGCCTTTTTCTTGGGTATAATATTTTAGGCTCTGCTCATTTGAAAGACAGTTTTCCTTGACCGCTTGGTGAACGAGTATATATTCAGCCACTTTTATATGAACCACTGGATAAGCATCAACCGTTAAGTCATGTTGATTTTGAGTCCACATATTGGATTTGAAATGGTAATAGGAAAGAAAAGGGTATAGTATAAATATGAAGTACCTACACAAATACACAAACTTGGTCCTCGTTTTAATGTAAAGTATTGAAAGTATTTTCTGGATAATTGATTAGTTAGTGGACACTAGATGACAACCGTATGTCTCTTATCATTTATCTAACAGTGTGGAGTTTAATGAAGTTTACGACCCATAAAAGGTATTTTCCAGCCATAAATATGGAGTTTAATGATTTGTAGCCATAAAATTAGTAGAATAACTGTGGCTGGTTTTAAATTTGATTACTTACTCAAATCGGGCTTCAGGAAGAACAAAGCAATAAGTACCTTAATTTCAATAGGCCAAGTTTGTTTGATAGAGAAAAGTGGAAAAGGTAAAAAGGGATGGGAAACTTGTACTTGTTTCCCACAAATAGGAGTGTTTGGTTCGGTGGCATGGAAAACTTACTAGACAACATCATTAAATGAATTTATTCTTGGCTAGGGATGTGGCACCCATTATTCCCACCTCACTCACTTTCAAAGTCCTTTGGCACTATTCATGGGAAAGCTCATGTTGTGTTTGTCTCTCCCACCAAATCCCACCCCACCTCTATTTCCTCTCTGCCCCACAAAATCCCTCCCCACTAAAAAAAGAAAGAAAGAAAAAAAAAATACTTATTCCATCATTTCCTTCCCTCCCCTTTCCTTGTCAACCCAACTACCAACCAAGGCTAAAAAATTCAGGTTTCGACTGGTGGAAACCTGGGAATTTTTCCTGTATTGGTGGAAACCAAGGTTTCGACCCCCAAACTATATATATATATATATATTGTCTATTTTTTGTGTACATCCTATTTTTGAAATTTCTGACTTTTTCTATGAATTAGTTTCATGAAAAAAAAAAAAACCCTAAAGTGATACTTGTTACAATCCCAGATACCTTGTAATCAAACCTAAACGACAGTGCCATTGGAAAGGAGTCACATCCCCAACAGTAGTAGTAGCAGCAGCAGCAGCAGAAGTATGAGAACCACAGTTGAGATAATATAAATCATCTTTTTCACGCCATTCACCGATCGTCTTCCTTGTGTGAAGATTCTGAAAAACACAGTAAGAGGGAAAGAAGGTTACTGAGCAATTTAATTAGCTAGTTAACCGGCTCACAAAAAGAAGACTTAATGGGAATTGTGGAACATGTAACACAGAAGATAAATTCAGTGTGGATGTGGGTGATATAGTACCATGACCGAGAACCGGTGTAGAAGCACTATTGGCAAGAATAACAGATGTAGAACTGATACTAGAAGAAAAGGTTTTAAAAAGTGATGAATTACCAGTCATATGGGTAGAAGCACCTGAATCAATGATTCAGGGGATAGAGGTAGTGGTAAGAAGGGCTGAGGTACTTGCATGAGCTAAAGTGGCAGCGGATGTAGATCCACCATTGGATGTATTAGAGGATGCCTCAAGAGTGTGCAAGTGTCGGAGCAACTGATTAATGTCATCGCGCAGACTGGTAGATGAATCTCCTGAAGGTCTCTGTTTAGCATCAACGGAAGACACTGTGTCAGTACCATCATCTGACACTGCATGATTGGCTAACTGGGTTGCCCACTCTAGCTTGCCATGCTTTGCCCATCAAGTCTTTATAGTATGGTTGGGCTTCCCGCAATAAGTGCACTGGCGGGCTGCACGATCAGAAGGCTGTCCACTAGAACCTTGACTAGCCGATCCACGACCCCCCCACGACCGTGACCACGACCACGTCAACGGTTGGCAAGGAAGGCAGAATTGTCTTTGGAAGACTTATTAGATTTAGTTGATGAAGTGATACGCTGCAGTCGTGAATAAGTGTCATTCAGAGTAGGAACAATATCGCCTGCAAGTAAATGTCCCTTCATTGCTTTCAAATCATTATTCAAACCAGCCAAAAATTTGGAAACAAAAAACTCATTCCGCTGAGCTTTCAATTTGTCAATGTCTATGGTCAAGGGCTGGAAAACATTAAGTTCTTCAACCGTTCCATTGAAAGTACTATAATACTCTGAAAGAGATCTGTCAGACTGGCGAAACTAGAACAACTTCTCATAAATATCATAGATACAGGTCATGTTCTTTTCTTGAGAGTAAGTTTCCTTCAAATCGTCCCATACTCCCTTTGTAGTAGAGTGAAACATGACATTGGCAGCGACATCTGGTTCCATACTATTCCACAACTAGATTAAAATCAAAGCATTCTCCTTCATCCATTCATTATAACCCTTGTCAGATGATGAAGGAGAATCAGAAGTAGTATACTTAAGTTTATCCTTGGCCATTAGGTAAACCTTCACAGATTGAGCCCAAAGTAGGTAATTTGAGCTTCCTTTGAGCTTAATAGAAGTAATTTGGACATTGACATTGTTCGAGGCAGATGCAGTAGTCATAGAGGTAGCAGACTTGGTCTCAGCCATGAGAACAAAAAATAAAGTAGACAAATAGAGTCACCGATATCTGGCTTTCACCCAAAAATTCTTCACCCACAAATAGTCGCCGATATATGCTTTTCACCCAAAAATACCATGAAAAATAGCAAACCAACCTGAACTACAGTGACTAGATATCTGGCTTTCACCTAAGAGACCCGGATTCTATAAAGGAAAGAAGAAGATGGCTGCGGTTCAAGTTCTTCAAATCTTTAGCATAGTACCAATAGAGTACGATCCATACACCAAATAAATCACTCCATGTGATTTAATCCATAGTAGATGCAGCAATAGGTGGCTGCACACCAGCTGATTTCAGCGCAAAATAGTGATCAGCAAGGAGGATTTTGAAAAGCTTGATTTGATTACAGAAGCTCTGATACCATGTTACAATCCCAGATACCTTGTAATCAAACCAAAAGAAAACGAAAGAGAGAAAAGAAGAAAAAAAGAAGAGAGAAGAGAGAGGAACAACCGAAGGAAACTCCCAAAAGATGAGAAGAGACCTGCGATCTTTCCAGAATAGGTTGATCGCAGGTTTTAGTCCTTTAATTATATTAAAGTAATGCTGAAAGTAAAAGACAATAGTACCCCCATTGCCCAATTACAAAAAAAGCCACATCACAGAAATATGGGAGCCGATAGGACCCAAAATACCCCTATCGGCCCCTATCGGTTTTAGAGTTTAGAGCTAGGCACTAAACTCAACAATACTTATGGTGTTACCTAAGTTTGCTAATGTACGTTGACTCAAGCTGTACATTAACCTAAGTTTAAATATATAAGTTACTAGCTAAAAATGGAAATACATGATTAAAACAAACAAAACATAATATAGCTTTACAAAACAAATATTGATGTTGCATGATTGGGGTTTATTTCTCACCACTTAATTTCAGGCGGAGTGTCTAAGCGATTCTAGTCCACGAGCTTCGTACCACTGTAGATGTCGTAGCTACTCCTCTGAATGCACCACATATGAGTCCCATGACATGTTTTGGGCTCAATTATTTGGAAGTCCATCATTGCTCTTCTATAAGATTCATCATCTACATCTCTTAGGTATCCCAACCTAGGGAATGGCTCACACAAACTGATAGGATGTAGAGGTGGCACACATGGTTGGGATGGATACCCGAAGATGCTATCTACAAAAGATGTCCCACCACCTGAACTGTCCTCTTGTCCAAATGAAGTTGAAGATCCATCATATGATCCATACCCACCACCATATCCAAATGAACCAGTACTCTCGAAGGATGGTACACTAGCATATACATTATACGGTGGATACTCATAATGCGATGCAGCTGATCCGCCACTCTCAAAGCCACTATCACAATTATGTACTGGACTGAGGTTGGAGTCTATGAATTATGGTTGGAGTCTATGAATTATGGTACATGCCAATGCCCAAATCCTTTAGTTCTCCCGAACTTATGGCTTCCATTATGCCAAACAAGCTCGATATATCTATGCCCATGCCCATCCCAATTGCCTCCTCATCAAGTCTGAACTGCTGGTGAGTTCCTCGAGTGTAGATCTGAATGATGATGATTGTGGCACAAGGGCATCTGGTCCTCCTCTCGAAGGGCATATAATCTGTCACCGTCATTACACCCACCATCATCACCCCCCCCACCACCACCACCACCACCACCACCACCATCATCATCATTCCTTGGGTCCGGTTGCATGTCCTAGTGGAAGACGATGAAGGTGACCACTACATTTCCAGTACCAGGGTGGGACTCAAATGGACAGGGTGTCAATGGTGAACTCTGCCTTCTTCCATCATATGGTCATCTCGATCTAACCCACTCACAAAGGGGATCTTCTTCATCTTCATCCATTTGGAAGATATCTGCATGCTCGATTGGGCTATTATCATTCTCCATGCGAAGGCATATATGCACTTCTTTTTTATCTCATATTATAATGCACGTACACTAGGTACTCTAGCCACTTAGCACCCAATTGGTTCCGTCTCTTGGAGTATATAAGGTTGAAAGTACTTCAATTGTGCTTGCACCCAGTGGCTGAACATGTTAGGGAAAGCACTTTAATTGCTAATTTGGATAAGTTGGGTGAGTTTCTTCCATATTGTACCCACCTTTCAGCTACATAAAACCATAAAAGATTGTCAAGTGAATGCCATGATGGTGCATATCTAAATATGAACGAAAAGAATAAGATTATTGGACCAACCAGCAGCATTGCCTTCTCGACCTGTAATAGCCGCTACCCGGTCAAAACTCCTAGTACCATCCCTGAAGGCTTTACTTGTATTCATTTAAGTGTTTGGTACCAATTTTAGCAACTTAACGCTAATATCCTAAGTTAATAATTGTGTAATTTATTAATTATCACTCTCACCTTTGTATTGATAATATTTTGAGCCGTTGGATTTGCCTCAACCTTCTCCACCATGACGTGAACTACATTTATGAGATCAGTTCTCAATGCAAGCCAATGCTTGTATTGGTACTTTGGATTTAGATAGTATGCTGAAAATAAATAATACAAAATAGTGAATAAGCAACTAATTGTCAAAATTTATAAGTTCAGGTAAGGTGAATAAAGTAAAACTAACCAGCCCTATGTAGAGGATGCATGAGCTGCCTCTCCCAGCGGTCTTTGATTATGGAAAGGAACTTCCTTGTACCCTTTCTGTACACTGCCTCTGGCCCTCCACCTCCATCTTCATCATTTCCATAGCTGTCCATATGATTGGTAAGGTAGATTTCTTTTGTGAGTCGATCATCCTCAAGACACTAACGATCATGTCTAATATCCTCAGCCCCTTGCGGTCATCCCAGAATTTTTCACAAGCAATAGTTGCCTGAGCCATTTTTCCTCCTTGAGAATTAGACCCCTCCCAACCAAACCATTCCTTTGAAGCAAACATGGACCTAAGTCCAGACTTCTTCGTCTCAAAGCTCTATAACGCGATATAGTTTTTCGGGAATCTTGTCAGCCCCAACCTTACCAAGTCACCACCACATTTGCTCTTCAACAAATGCAGAGTAAATCCATGGTTGTATACAAATGTTGTCACTTGCCTTGCTTTGTCAAAAACACTTTTTACAATCTTCAAATTTCACATGTCTTTTAACATGAGATTAATGCAATGGGCTGCACAGGGAGTCCAAAATAGATTGTGCATGGGATTGCTTTATTAATTTTTCCCCAGCTTTCTTAAAATTGCTCCCATTGTTGGTGACAACTTGAGCCACATTCTTTACCCCCACATCCTTCACTTCTTTCAATAGCTTGTAAATGTATTTTGCATCATTCTTTTCGCTAGATGCATCAACTGACTTGAGGAATATAGTCCTTCCATCACAATTTACAATGAAATTGATGATGGACTGTTTAGTGGGTCCAGTCATCATCACACATCTCACTAACTCTATAATACTCTCACATGGGCTTCAGCTCCTCAATATAATCTACTCACTCCTGCTCTTGCTTGGGAAAATAAACATTGTACATCTCATATGCATTGGGCCCCTTCACACTTGGCCCTACCAATCTCATCCAACATGTTTTGGTAATGTGATCCTGTGGTGGCATTGACTAGTATGCTATGGTAGAAAGCCCACTTGGAGAAAGCCATTCTCCTCCTTTACAATGGTCCACACCTATTTGAGCTTTAATTGTCTTGAGTCTTGCTTTTGAAATAGTGTAGGATCAGCCCGAAGGACCTCAACATTACGATTACCATAGTTGTCAAGGTGTCGCTTAGGTGACGACTAGGTGTCCAGGCGGTTTGCCTGGGGCCTAGGCGACAGTCGCCTTATTGCACTGCATGCCACCTTGTGTTTTGGCACTTATTTATGCAAAATATCATTTTTCATTTACTTAAGGTATTATTCATAAATAAACAAATACCCCCTATTTGAATCCAATAAAAATAGTTTAAAAATAAAATTCCAAAAGGATAAAAAGTCAACCACCCAGTCCAAGAAGAAAAACTAGATTTTGGTTATAAGGGCGATTTTCAACGTTTAAATGCTGGAGTTTTTCTCAATTATGAAAATTTTATAAATTCTATCATGTTAAAACATTGCTAAAAACCAAAAGTCCGGTAAAATAATTTTTTGTTTTGATATCCATAAAATTATTTTCATTCAGGCGATTTTAACAGCATTCGCACATTTAAAAATAAGTTTGACCAGAACATAATTTTGTCATTACAACTCAGATTTAAGTAATCCTAGACTTGTTGGAAAGCTGGTTTTATATTATAACTGATACAAAAAGTCTCATGTAAAAATAATATCATTTGACCAGTCAAACTTATTATAGAACTAGAGCATTTCTCGAAATTTTGATTTTTTATAACTTAATATGACTTAATGTTAAATTTTTGATGATTTAATATGGTTAAATGTTGATTTTTAATGACTTGATGTTGCTTAATCTTGATTTTTTATGATACAAGGTATATATAGGTTACTAAATAATGTTAGAAAATAGGGAAAATAAAAAATAACAATTGGTCGCCTTGTTCGCCTAAACGCTTAGACAATCCTCCACCGCCTTGGTTCGCCTTGGCGCCGTGACAACTATGACGGTTACGATTTGGTGCTGGTGGTGGGGGTGTGGGTGGGGCTTGGTCTCTCACACCCTTGGACCTCATCAATGGAATCTAAGGCTCTCTATGTCCTAACCTCCTCCTCGTCCTTTGTGGCTCAGGGTCTTTTTCAGCTACTTTAGATGAACCAGCTCCCCTAGCTCTCTAGGCACGTCTTTCCTCATCAATACTAAGCTAGGCTCTGCTCACTATCTTTGCCTTCCTCAGTTTTTCAGCCTCTTACGTTGTTTCTGCATCATCCAAGTCAGGCTCATCATTGTCATAATCTTACTCCCCTAACTCTGGTAACGTCTCTAGACAACCTTCATCAAATTCTTCCCTGACTGCCCTCTTCTCCTTCCCTCCTTTTAGATGCTTTATCACATTCCTCTTTATCTCATTAGAAACATTAGGGCTTCCCAACACATTTCTGTCCCCACCAGCAAGATGCCACTTTAGTCTAGTGGTCCCACCGCCCCTAATTTTCTTGTGACAATAATTATATTCTGATTTCCTCTTGTCAGTTGTAAGAGGTCTCCCATAAAGCCATGCAATGTCCCCACCTTTGTCAACCATTATCCAATACTAATAAACTAGTACCAACATTGTTTAACAAAAAAAGAGAACGATTATTAACATACACACATCAAATATTCCTCATTAAAAATCTAAAGTTTATTATAAATTCCCCACCAAGCATGATATTTTTTGCCTATTTAAAAATATGGGGCGAAATGTTGGGCAGTTAAAAAGTGTTATATAGAGAAGCTATGTGTAGTTGAGGTGGGGATGTTAAGATGGATGTGCGATAGAACTATGAAGGATAAATTAAGGAATGAACATATTAGAGCTGATTTGGGAGTTGCCCCGATCAATGATAAGCTTCATGAAAGTTGTCTGAGGTGGTATGACCATGTTCAAAAGAGGCCTAAGGATGCTTCAGTAAAGAGGAATGGCCTAATACAGTTGGAGGGAGCTAAAAGAACTAGGGGCAAGGCTTAAAATGACCATAGAAGAAGTGGTGAAAAATGACATGCATAGTTCTCGGCCTTGTCCCAAGTATGATTTTAGATCAAGGGTCTAAGTCTCGCTTCTTTTCGGTATTTCGTGTAGGCAGTGCAATAGCTTCTGAAGCGAGCCAACATGCGAGCGGAGAGAAGGGAGATTGATGATTTTGCCTACTTCGAGTACGGGTAGTAGGTAGGTTCTAAGAAAATAAGAATTTGCTTGAAGATAAGAAGAGAAGAAGCCGAGAAGTACTGAACCTTGCCCCGAGAACCAGAAGTAGTTCTCACTGACAACTAGCTAAGGGGGGATAGAAGGACAGACAGATTGGACTCGAGAAGACTTGCTACGTCGAAGGCATAGTAGGGACAGACTGACTGACTCAATGAAGAGCCCTATGTTGAGTAAGGGGGGAGTGACTTTGTTCCTACTGAACTAGGTTAAGTCGGTTCCTTCTTCATCACGTAGTTTAGTCTAAAATCAATTCTGTGCTGAACTCGTTCAATTCATGAACTGCTACTTGTCTCCTGCACTCTCGCCTGGAACTCCACTTTCCAACTTTCAAAACCACTGAAATACTGAAATCTTGACAAGTTGCATGGAATTTTTTTTTTTTTTTTTGGTCGGCTGCCTGTTTTGGTGGTCAAACGGCTATATTATGACCTGGAACCTGGTGGGGAGCTTGTTTTAAGATTAATAAACATATTTAGAACTTAAAATTTACAAAAATATTAAAATATAGTGGTGTTTTAGAGTTGCACCATTGTTTGGCAGCAACTGTCGAATTGTTCTGGAGATTTTGTGAAATATTACTAGAACAATACATAATATGATAGTAAAACAAGTAAATAATGCATCCATGCCATGATCAAAACATACCTCAATATTAATTAACTAATATTTAGAGTCCTAGAGTAATATGGTATGCAATTCCTTAACTCCCATGTCCCAACTAAAGTCCTCCACTGATGTCTTACTCTAAAGTCCAAAAGTCTCAATATGACAATATCTCAAGTCCCAAACATATTAGTTACACAATACTAACCATAATGACTGCCTACTAGAAAGAACTATGACGGCTTGGCTGGATTCCATGCCCAGTACAATGGACTCGGCTGCATTTTCCTCTGACTGCACCACAAAGGCATGCCACGTCATATTGTGAGAGAAGAATCGAACGTAGTCCTCCACAACTGCCAAAAAATTTGAGTCATCTACATACTGATGGTAAACCTATCCGAGGGTATGTGCATCACCATAGTATAAAGAAGAACCAGCCATTGAGCTACTGTTAACTAATGATTCTGGTAGCATGTATGGCAGGGTTGGGTAGGAGAAAAAGTTGTCAACAAAGCCACCACCATGTGATTGGGTCTGGAAGCCATAGTCAACACTAAGAATGGATGAATCAGATATATGCCCAATCCCTGTGAATTGATCATAAGGTCCATAATCACCACCAACACTATAATCCGACCAGGTGCTCTCTCCAGTAAATGATGGGGTATGCAAATGCCCACTTCCTCTGCTATGACTATGTCCTCTACTCAAAACTCATTCCGCCAATAGATATAGATAGACTATCAACGTCCATATAACCTTGTTGCTTATCTCCACTAAATTGGCGACGAGGCCCTCTAGTGGAGCCTGCACTCCTCCTGCCACCTAGTTGACGTGCACCGTGATCCATACCTTGTGTGGCATGCTGAAACTGACTCTCACTAGTGTATCGCACCGGCTCCGGCCTTGGCTTTGGCTCTGGTTCGACCTATTCATACTGCTCTCGAACTCCTTTAAAGCTATCAGTACCCCCACCCACACCCACACCCACACCCACACCCACACCCACACCCACACCCCCATCACCATCACGATCACCCTCATCATTATCATCATTTCCACCATCACCATTCCCATCACTATCACCATCACCATCACCATCACCATCACCATCACCATCATCACCACCCTCATCGATATGTGGTGCGTGATGTGTCTGAGTCTAAGTCTGGGTACGACCACTTGAGGAAGTGGATCAATCATCATCTCTATCTAAAGCATCCTTACTAGGTGCGGGCTTGAATAGTCGGGGGTCTATAAATATATCCTTCCCTTTGTAGCCATATACTCATCCACATTGACCGCCATCTCTTGCTCTACATATGGGTCCAGCCTACCTCCTGGCTGATCCATCAACGGCTCACCTTTGCCCCTCATCGAGTCCACTAGAGGATCGTCTTCATCTGTGTTAATTTGAAAAACATCAGTAAGCTCGATCTGACCCCTATCATTCTCTATACCCATGCGTATGTGTTGCATCCTCATTCTCATATTGTAGTGCACATACACCAAGTCAGTGCGACGATCTGAACCTAATAGATTTTGCCTTTTCGAGTGGATGAGTGAAAATGTACTCCAGTTTTGCTCAAACAGATGTAGAACATGTTCATGAGAGGACTTTGATAGCAGTATTCCTCAATTTCGGTGCCGAACCCCCATACAACACCCACCATTCAGCTGCATTACAATTTACAACAAGTGCAAAAGATTATTTTTATTTCAAAACATTTAATACTTGTATAAGTAACATACTGAAATTTGGATTGCATACCAACATCAGTACTCTTATGACCTGCAAGTGCGGCGAGGGCTCCAAAACTGTCTAAGGCATTCTTGAATTCTTTCATTTATAACAAATTAAGAATTAGAAATAGTTAAAAACCATTGTACTGAAACTTAGATTCCTATTGTACTACAAAACTCACCTTAGTATTGGCTATGGCTTATAGACTGGACCTTGGTTGCAACTTGGCAACCACCTGCTTCATTGCTTCCAAAAGCTCTAGATTCAATGCCAGTCTATGGCTATACTTATACCTGGGGTTTAAATAGTATGTTGAAATTTGACAAAAAATATTATTGTCAATGACTCAATGTTAACATTAATGCATTTATACATTAAAATAATGTCTTCAGTTCAGATTACCAGGCTTATGCAATGGATGCTTGAGCTGGCGCTCTCAATGTTCTTCTATTATGTTCACAAATTTCTTACTTTCACTTGGATTGGCAGCATAGACATGTTCTTTCATCATTTTTATAGCAACATACAAGCTTGGCAAGGTGGGCTTGAAAGTAGAATCCACCATATTCAACATGCCACAATTGGTGACAATTATCTCATCTGATGAAATTGTTCTTGTGCTGCCCTACCATCAAGTGATCATGCTTCTTTCCACCCAAACCACTACTCAGATGCAAACATGGATCAAAGAACGACTTTCTTCGACTAAAAACTCTTGAGTACAACATAGTTTGTGGCAAATCTTGTGAGATCGGGCCTGACCAAGCCCCCCCGTACTTCTCCCTCACTAGGTTCAATGATAACCCATGATTATATACAAATGTGCTCACTTGCCTTGCCGTCTCAACCACAGTCTTCACCATTTTGAGTTTCCCCATGTCTTTCAGCATCAGATCAATGCAATGTGCTACGTAAGGAGTCCAAAAGAGTTGGAATCTGCTATTGTTCAGCATTTTCTGACTAGCCTTTTTGTAGTTCCTTTTGTTGTGCGTCACAATTTGAACAACGTTCTCTATCCCAACTTCTTCCACAATCTCCTTCAACAGCTTGCAGATGTATTTTGCATATTTTGTTTCCTAGGATGCATCAACAGATTTCAGAAAAATTGTCCTACCATCACAATAAACTGTAAAGTTGATGATGGACTTTCTCGTGGGTCTTGTCCAACCATCACACTTTATGTTGACCCTGTAGCTCTCCTATAATACCTTCAATTCATCTTTTATGTTTTTAACTCTTTTTTCTCTTGTGTCAAATGTACATTCATCACCTTGTATGCAGTGGGCCCCTTTATCCTCAGTCCGGCCTCAACAAGCATTAGCTGGTAATAGGGACCTTTAGTGGTGTTTGTTGGGATGCTATGATTTAACTTCCACTTTGATACAGCCTCTCCAACATAAGCCTTCATATTAGTCCCCATCCCCTTTATCTTATGTTGCTTGCTGCTGTACCTACGGAGATCCTATTGTAGAACCGGATTCATTCGAGGTGGTACCACTGGAGGTGGAGGTGGGGCAGCCCTTGGACTTTGTGTTCTCTTAAATGGCAAGGGAAGCTGTGAAGATCAACTAACTCCTGTTCTAGATGGACTTGTTGCTCCTTTGGTCTCTCTATGTCTGTCCTCCTCAGGAAGAGTTTGTCGGCTTAACGCTTGCCCCCGCCGCTAATTTCTAGCCTCTTCCTTTGTCTGTATATCGTCAGGCACATATATCGGGTCATCACTGTCATCATCACTATCATCATCGTAATGTTGCATAGGAGCATATTCCTCAAATTCCACCCACCAAAGCTATGGGCTTAGCAATATAATTAGGCACTTCATTGCATGTAGCCACATCTGAGCAATTTCCAACCAAATGTTGCTCAAGTCTTGTGGCTCCGCCACCCATAATCTTCTTGTGACAGTAGTTACATTCAATTTTCCTTTTATCGCCTTCAATCGGTACTCCGTGTTTCCATGCAATCTCTTCATCATCACGACTTCTATCATGTCTCCTACCTCCTCTCCCTTTTCTCCCACCTTCCTCGTCGCCTTCTCTGTCAACCATTATATATAACCTTAATACTAATGCATAGAAAAAAGAATATCATTATTAACTTACAAACATCATATGAGACCACTAAAAGTATATGGTAGCTGCTTATATTTTTTTTCTTACATAAAAAATATTTTTTAATTAATTTTGGAAAATAATCTAGTGACATAATACAACAAGGGTTAATCTGTTTGTCACTTTGGGCCGGTTAAGTTGTAACCTTTCTCTTATATCATCCTTAGATTGCCATTGCCTTTTGCTTTAGTAGGATTAAAATGTCATTTTATTTGGAATGTATAGCTAACCAAACATTAAAAAGCACAGTCCTTTAGGGTAGTAAAGTCATATGGCAAGTATTTTTCGAGGTTGGACAAAGGAGATAATCCGACCGATTTTTCGGTGGCCGTCTTGACATCGGCATAGGTGAATGTGGTTCTCGTTGACCAGAGTGAATTATTGTGTCATGGCATTCCTTTGAGACTTTTGTCAGAAATGTTGCGGATGGCTCTATAGGAGTCTTGAAGAGGATGAGACACAAATGATGAAACCCCACCTACTCGAGGTGAGAGCTAAGGACAGCCACGACATGTTTGTTCCACTTGCGTTCTCACTTCTCAGCGACCAGGTTAGTAATAAGATGAGGAAATTGCAAGGAGTGAAGAAACCTCTTGAAATGAGGACTATGAAATAGTGACACAATATGTTTGGATTTTTTGCAGTTAATGCGAAATATAAGGACTCAGTGGGTTGAATCATATTCCATGTCGATGCTTTGCTTTTCTTGGCTATATTAGATTCTCACACCAAACCTAAATCAGATGAAGAATTTAAAGAATTATTTGGGATTTTTAGCGGTAGTTCCATTTTAAATTAACCGGATGAAAGTGGCGGGTCAAACCTGCAATCATTAAAACCTGGAGATAATTGTGCTAGCTGCAATGGCATTGTTTTCTCCTCAATGGAGCTGTGCAAAGGAGACGGTTTGTAGCTGATCAACATCACCCGATAATCCCATGGCTCATTACTCTTTTTGCCTCTCAACCTTGAGGATGAAGGATTTCATGTTTATGTTGAGTACTTGAGGTAACTCACCATCTCTCCCACTCTCAGTCTCTCTCCCTCTTATCTAGTACCATAGTTTTTAAGGCGGTAAGGCGATGGAAGCGTTTGAGGGTCTTTCGGAGTGCCTTAGTGATAAAGCGGGCATAAAGCGTCGCCTTATCAACTAAAGCGTTCTTGTGTAATTTTTTTTTATAAAACCAATGTATTTGGCTCAAATCGTAGTTGAATCCTATTACTCATATGTTAAATAAATATTAAAGGTTCATATTCATACCAATGTAAGATATTCATCAAGAAAACAAATCAATAAAGTGAATAAACTAAGTTCATCTTTATCATCAATATTCAATCATCAATCATCAATCGTCAATCATCATAACATATTAACATATATTATAAATACATAATTATGAAACAAAATTATAAATATAAAGAAAAGAAGACATAAAAAATACAAGTATTTATTATACTTATCTCTATGATGCCAAAATGAGTGCCTAAGCCCTAAGGTCATCCACTATATTTCTACTCCTGTGAAAGAAGAATGAAGCTCACCGTTGCCGGAGCAACATGGTCACCTGGATCAGTGGTTCTTCTTTGTACCTTGATTCCTTCTCAAAGCCCTTTCGAAACCCTTGACAAAATCCAAACCCTGTTTGTGAATCGGGTTTTTGTTTTGTTTGTTTTGGTCATTTTTTGTGGAGTAAAGCTGATCTTATACATCTCAAGTGTTAACAAAACCATACACCTACCAATAAAAAATCTATATTTGGAATCTTCATCAAGTAATTTTAAAATGTGTTAAAAAAAAAAAAACCCCATAAGGCGCCACTTCAATAAGGCGGAGCATTGCCTTACCATCTCTAGACTGCATCAGTGCCAAGGCGCTGCTAAGGCGTCACCTTACCAACGCCTTAAAAACTATGTCTGGTACTGTTATTGTTCGCTCTGTTTTCCATTTTGCTTTGTGAAATGCAACACAGGTCCATCGGATCAAGAGTCATGTTGCATCGAAGGACCGTTGGCGATGAGAGTAATCGTTTCATCATTGCTCCATCGCCGGAGTTCTAAACGGGAGAGATTGAAAGAGAAGAAGAGGGAAGATCTGGTTGATTGACATGTGTAATGCCTTTTCTACCCTTTAAACCAAAAGTTCATAGGCATTTAAACTAGTTATACTAATATATTTGAAATTACATCATTTACCCATATGTTAAAACCGAAACCAGTTATATTGAGGGGCATTTGAAGTCCGGTTACAAGTTCTGTTTCTAACATGCTTGGTTACAAATAGACGAACCCATACAACAAAATCAAATATGGTATAACTTAACAAGCATCATGTATACGTCAAAATACTTCAAAATTAATCTCATTATTTTTCTTTATTTTTTCAAATCAAAACAAAATATTTTTCCCTTTTTTCATTTTTTTTTAATTATTAATCTATTTGTCATATGTTTTGAAAATAAAAAATAAATATTTACCGGCTAGAAAACAATTTTGATCCGATAGAATCGTAGATCGGCCAATGGTGACTAACATATATATAATTGAGTTCCATCTAAGCTATATTAACCATCATTTTATGTTGATGAAAAATATATTTTCTAAACCAGGAAAATAAAATAATTATTTATGAACAAAAAATAATTTTGACACCGTGAGGTGATAGATCGGCTTCTAGTGTCTAACATATGAAAAATCTATCCCTAACCAACATGTATATATGTTATTATTTAAAAAAAAATAGTTTGGGGAAAGTAGTTTACCTTTCCAAGGCTTGGAAGTGTGTAGATCTTCAACTTGGAGTGATTTTCAAAGGTTAGAGGTGATGATGTGGGAAAAAAAGTCTTGCACTGATTTTGTACTTGTACAGGCAAGAGCAGCCGAAATGGGTCGAGACAGTTAAGTTGAAGTCGAAATTTCGACCCTAACTCACGAGATGATGGTATTTATAACATGTGCTTGTAACATTTCGGTATCTTGCTGAAATGTTATATGAAATTTCAGCGAGATGCTGAAATTTCGACGACTGAAACTGTATACTTATTTCATTTCATAGGTGGTCTCGTTTCGGGGGAAAAAGAACCCGAAATTACTGAGATTTAGGAGGTATATAGGCGAGATTTCGAACCATGCTTTGGATAGAGCCTATTGGAGGGCTAGGATCCATGTAGCCGACTCCATTTAGCTGAGATTCTCCTATCTTGTTGGGCTGTTACCTCTTTCCTTCTACTCTCACCTTTCATCTCTCTTCTTTCTACTATCATCCTTCTTATCACATCCCTCACTATTTTTTAACGTATTTATGTAGCTGACCCCATTAAGTTGGGATAAGGCTGAGTATGTGGTTGTTGTAAAAATATTTTTTTAAAGTTAGTTTAGTAATAATTTATTTAATTAGTAAACAAAAATGAATTCAAAAACATCGCATCGTTAATCAATTTTGATTGTAAATGGATTTCTAATAATTTCAGTAATTTTCTTGCTTTTCAAATCATAAAAGAATATTTTTCATAATTATTTTCATTTTTTTAAAAATTTCAGAAAATATGTAACTAATTTTAAAAAATAAAAAACAGAAAAACCGACATCGGCACGCCTTAGATCGGCCAATGGTGTCCAACATATATTAAATTGAACACCAAACATCAAATATTAACCTTATTTTTTCATATATATGTTGTAGGAGTGGTGCGGGTTCAAGTCCTGGGAACCAGCCTCTCTGTAAAGGGGGTAAGGCTGTCTACCTATATACCCTCCTGGAACCCTGCTTAAGTGTGAGAAGCCTTTGTGCATTGGGTAACGGCCTTTATGTTGTAGGAAAGTGTATTTTAAAACATAAAATTAAAAAAATAATTTAACATGCAAAAAAGAATTTCGAAACCATGAATACGTAGATCAGGTCATTCTACCTAACATATAAAAAATTGAAAGCATTCTACTATATATACAAGTACTGAAGTACATTGTAATAACAAAATGGGGTTTACCTTTTTGCTCCAAGTACCCTTCCTTAGGTAGATTTGCTTTGGTTGTGTAAGATTCAAATTTAGAATCAAAGATTGAGGGGAAAAAATGCAATTTCTTGGTTGATTCCCATTGTTTCCAAAGTCCTACAGTCAAATGTGGGAGAGAGGAGTCGAAATATGCGAAATGGGCCTGTTTTCCACGAAACAAGCCCTTTTATTAAGGACTGGACAGACAAAAATGGTCGAACCATTCGATTTGGTCAAAATTTTGATCCTTTCAGTCGATATGGTTCAAAATCCTGGAATTTTGCTTAGTACCCTTACATTTCATATTGGGCATGGTCGACCACAACATGTGGGACCCCACCCTCACAAGTTTCCCACCCCTTTTTATCTGTCAAACAGGGGCCATAGTGTTGATATGGAAGTATGGAACAACTCTGTGGATCTTGGATACAAACCAGCTTAGTTGATAAGACAAATCTTAAAATTTTTAGGATGATTGTAAATGTAATGTAGAACCAGTCCCCAACTAGGAAACTAGGGACTAATTCCATTGTAGGATCTTTTAATTCACCAATTTCCAGCATTAAATGAAGGATTGTATTTGACTACTGGAGCTTGAAGTTTAACTGAAGAAAATTCCAATCAATGGATGCCGCAGTCTGTTCTTATGTCCCCAAATCAGATCTTGATGTAAATAGCTCAGGGTATCCGTATCATTCTAAGAACCAACAGCAGCAATAAGGTGTAGAAAAGTATCTCGGTATCCTCTATTGGATGCTTGATATAGGTGAATAAAAATAGAAATTGGAAATAAAGATCACAGAGAAGAAAGGAAGAAGGGGATAGGGGACCATCTCAGTCCAGGGTCTCTCACCCACAGCCTCTCACCAATGGCGTCTCACCATTCTCTTTCACGGAGCAAAGCACAAAAACTGTTTCTTTCTCAATCTCATTGGCTATTCTGTCCAGCCAATGATTATAAGTAAATACTTATGATATTTAATTGGTTACAGAAATATAATAAAACCAATTACAAAGTAAATCTAATCCCAGCTAATTATCTGACAAAAAAAGAGACCTAAAAATAGAAACTATTGGACTACTAATAAACCCCTACGCAAGAAACTATAATTCAGCGAATTATAGGATGATTGCAAGCTGTCATAACCCTCTAAAGGCTTCTCCACGCAATGTCCATGGGGCCCACCAAAATTTGAAGAATTCCTTCTCTTAGACAGGCTTTAGATGGCTAATCTTTGGCAGAAGTCGATTCTGGAAATCTCTCTTCAAATAAGGTTGGTCAATATGGCCAATCAGTTCCCAAAAAGAAAGCTGGTCGATCCTTCTTATGTAGGCTGAATATGGGCTTGACATGCTGGACGATATCCTCTTCAAATCTGGAAATATTCTGGCTCAAAATCTATTCAAATCTGAAGATAATCTTCCAGAATATATGCTGGACGTTAATTGTCCTTGACCAGGATTAATCTAAATAATTAATCCTCCAATTAAGCTAACCGATAACTAATTTTTTGGGAGAGTTCAATGGCTAATGGGCCAAAATCGAACTGGATTATTAAGCCCAAAATATGGGCCAAGTTTGGACCAAATTTAGAACCCAATCGAATGCCCAATCTGAGGTCTTGGACTGCATCGAAGTGGTTATTGGTTTTGGGTTTTATTCGAAGAAAGCACACTTTTTGTGTGTGTTTGTGTTCCCAATGCCTAGGAAAACCCAATTAAGGTCATTGTGCGACAAAATTCCTAATGCTGAGAGTATAAGCATCCTGGACTGCTCTAATTTATATAAAACAATCCCAAAGAGAACCTTCTCTGTCCTGTGAAGGTTTCACTATGTTGAATGTTATGATAACTTGAACACGTTAGTTTACGGAAGCTTTCACCAAGTAAGTTGTATCTTCATTATAGAATTGCAGTGCTCTTTTGTCATAATGAAAGTTTACTGAAGCTTTCACTAATTACTTGTTCTTGTTCTCTGATCAGGGCATCACCTCTGGCATCTATCACAATTCGCAAACTTTTGCTGTATACAACAGATGAAAATTGGAAGGTATTTTCTTTGATAGCTTATGATTGTTATTTATTTTCTTTGATAGCTTCATGATTGTTTATTTGATGAATTATCACCTATGCTTGTGAAGATTGAATTTAACTTGTACTATTTCTTGGTAACAGGTCGTTAATCTTAAAGATGCCAGGGATTTTTCCAATAACAAAAAGTTCATTTATGTCTTCAAAGTAATTATGCTAGCCTGTACTTCTCATTGGTATCCTAATTTTCTTATTTAAACTACCATTAGCTACTCATTAGAATTTCATTTATGAATGTTTTTGTGTTTTAACTTGTGGGATTTTTTCTTTTGGATGAAAAGATCTTCAATTGTTCACTTAAAAATGATGATGCTGGTCTGTTCTCTGTCACCAGAAACTGGAATGGGAGTCATTGTCAGTCGATCTTCTGCCTCACCCTGATATGTTTACTGATGCTCATACATACTCCAGTAATGGAGTGAGTAGACGAGATGACGATGGTGCAAAGAGGATGTTTTTTGGTGGTGAAAGGTTTCTTGAAGGGATATCTGGAGAGGCATATGTAATGAACTTGGCTCTTCGATTTAATTATTGGGAAACTCTGTTGTGGGTTTGCTACAGAGTATTGCATAAATTTATGTGGGAGATGCCATTCTGAATGTTTACTTGTAATCATGATCAGATCACAGTTCAAAGAACACAACTAAACAGCCCATTAGGGCTTGAGGTTCAATTGCATATTACAGAAGCCATTTGTCCTGCTTTAAGTGAACCAGGTAAGAAAACATGGCATATATGTTCCCATTGTTTGAGTGCCATGAATACATGATTCTAATTTGATGCAATGGAAGGAGTAGGACTTCGTGCTTTGTTGCGCTTCATGACTGGATTATATGTATGTTTAAATAGAGGAGATCTGGACCCAAAGGCACAACAGGTGTGTTTCCTTTATTGTTACTTTTTGGTAAATTTCAAGGGAAAAAATTACTTGCGAAGCATTATGCTGGCTTCATTTAATGCAAAATCTGTTGAGCATTTCTTTATTGATGCTTGCAGCGGTGTACAGAGGCAGCTGGGCGTTCTCTTGTTTCTATTGTTATAGACCATATATTTCTCTGCATAAAAGATGCAGGTGAGTTGCTTATGTCAAACATGCAACTGATTCTCGAGCTGTCCTCAATAGTTTGCTTGCATAGCTTTGGGAGTATTTTTTTTTTATGAATAAAAGATTCATTAACAAGAGAGAATAAAGAATATACAAGGGAAACAGGGGGGAAGGGAGAGGCTAACAACCAGCCAAGAAAAGGGGAACAAGCCCAACACCGGGGGGGGGGGGGGGGGTGGATGCAGATAAGTCACTTAAAGGGCTTATTTTATTAGAAATAAGCCTTGGGTTAGGTTATGTAGGTGTTGGGCCTTGATCCCATGGGTTTCTTTGTAATAGGCCACTTTAATGGGCCTAAAATATGAGTAAAAAGTAGGAAAAGGAGATTTAATTTATTAGTTTTGTTAAAGTCCTGTTTTGAGTTTATTTTCTTTGTTATTTTAGTTTCCTGTTCAGTTTATGTTTCCCTATTAGTTAAGGATTAGGTTAGGCATTTCCTTTTAGTATTTGAGTCCGTTTTGAGTTTTGTATATAAGTTTGCAAGGGGCTACAACATTGTACACGTATTTGATTGAATGAAATTTCTTTTACTATTTGCAAAGATTTTCTTGAGATTGGTTGTGTTCATCAACTGGGATAGTTGAGGATGAGAGACTCAGTCTGAGGTAGCCATTCCCATGCCTCCCCCTTTCTTCAGAAGCCGAAGGTCACATTAGTCTTTTTCTATTCTTTGTTTTACAAGTAGTTATTTACTTTTGTTCTCATCTTTCATCCTCTTGTTCCTGCTGCTGTCAAGTAAGTATTATTCTTAATTTTATTCAGCTAGAACCCTAGTTTTTAAAGCTTGGATGTCACATATTTTTTCGGATTAAGCAATTCAACCACCCGATTGTATTCAACTTTTGACCAGACCTTCTACAACAACAACAAACATAACCTTATCCTTTGACCAGACCTTCTATTTCATTAAAATAGGATCTGAGTCAAATCTAAGACAATTCTAATGGTCAGATCTGAATACATTTTGTAATTTTCAATTCTGTCCCTGCCTCCATTAGAGCTGCTTTTTAGTTCATTCCACATCTGAAGTCAAATCTGTTTTTATCTCCTATTAAGGCTACTGATATTGGATTGATTTACGTATGAAACCAGTGACCTAGTTTCTGTGATAAATTTCTGTTTTACTCCTTCCCTAGAGTTGTCAGAATTCCTTCATAATCTTGAATTGCATTCTCTGTTTTCGATCCTATTTGGTACTGTTTTATTCCTTTAAATCAGTACCACATCAGAGAGACTAACCACAAGCCAAGAAAAGAGGAACACAACCATCATGCCAGGGGATGGGGGGGGGGTTGGGGAGGGTGGTGGGACAACAAGATGGAGGGGGGAAGACCCCTAGGACACAACAATAAGCCTATACCTTGGGGAGCCCCTTACATTGTGGGGGGTGGAGAGAGACAAGTTTAGAGCTAACATCAAAATAGATGGCATTCCAAATCTTATCAAAGGATCGAAATTTGGACGCACATCTACAAAGATTCCACTCCATCCAGATATGATTGATCCTGGCACAAAAGGCTGGCTTGCCTCCGCAGATATGGAGGGAGTAACTGTTTTATTTATATGTATACATGCCTAGTAAAGTTTCTTATTTTGCTGGTTTTATCTTGTTGGCTCAATCATTCTGAACTAATTTATTTGTTTGATAGACAAGTTGGGTCCCTGCAAGAAACTATTATAAGAAGAAAAGCATAAACTTTATGGAGAGGGTCGTTTAAGCAAGTAGGGTACCCTACACCCTCTCACATTGATTTGTTTAATCATTATTTCTCTCAATTAAAAGAATTAATATAATAATTCATGCAAGGAGGCGTAGTGCACGTCTTAGGCTCCGAGGGCCTTTTCCCAAATGTTTTTTCCCTTAAAAAATTATTATACATTCTTTTAATTACAACTTCTATCATCTTCAATAATAATGCGGTTGAACTTTGTCTCATTATGAAAATAATTGTTTCTGTCCTGAATCATGAAAGGGCACCAAAAATAAACTCCTGGTATCATTCATTTATTTGTAAATATTATCTCAAGATAGGAATTCTGACAAATTTTATTTATCTGCAGAATTCCAGCTTGAGATTTTGATGCAATCGCTCCTCTTTTCTCGGGTATGCATCCATGAAGTGACCATATTTCTGAAGATATAGAAAAGAAAGAAGCCGAGGCATTATGCTAATGGCAATATAGATCCTGTTTACTTGGGATCTGCAGGGCCTTTCCTTTTCCATATAGTCCATGTCCATGTATTTTTCCCTAGTCTTAACTTTGTTTTACTATGTGCTCCGACTCTTCATGCTTTGCTGTACTATTCTGGCAGGCAAGTGTATCAGATGGAGGAAATACCAAGAACTTATCCCATATTATGGTTGGTGGACTGTTTTTGAGGTACAATTTTTCTTTCTATATGCTGATGGCTTCTTTAATTGAAATATTTCCACATGCTCATGGTTTTAAGTATCCTTAAAATATCCTTCGATACTAATTGATATGTATCGTATCTTTAAGGCACCGATACGATACATAATATAAATTTAGTATTATTACATTTAAGAAACCTCATCCTTTTATTTAATCAATTGGATGCACTTAGGTTGTTGTACTTTGTTCTCCTTTTTTATACGTAGTATATTTTACATGTACTTATTTATAGCATTTTATGTCTCAAAATTGTATTTTACCTATCCTAAGCATTGCTCCACATGGTTCTTGATTATTTCCATACATTGTCTTCAGAGTATCTTGTGTCTCCACGATACGATACGATACATCTCTTAAAATCACCCTTCCAATACATTACCCAATTCCGATTCTTTAAACCTTGATATGCTCACAGTCCAGTTTGTGTTTTGACCATAAATCAAATTATGGTGCTTGTAATTGTGGGCCGTTGAGTCCTGTGATTTGAAATTCTAAGAACATTTGCGTGTGGAATTTTTTTATTCAATGCTGCATTATGTACTAGCTCTGTCCTACTTAAGCATTGATAATCGTTCCTAAAGTATCCAGAATTAGATATCTGCATTAATGCTTACAGTGTCTGGAGTGTTTGAAAGCTAATTTAGTTGTCTGCCGAAAAAAATTTCTAGCTTTTTTTAAAGTTATGATGGCATGTAATGGAGTTCAATTTTTGAGTGCTTGGAATGCAGGGATACCATTTCTCATCCTCCCCGTACCTTAGTGCAGCCATTTATGCATGCTGTTCCAGAAGATCCTCCATTTATTCCCAAGTTTGGTATATCTTAATTCTTGATTAAGAATTCATTACCCTGAGTTATATATGCTGAGAAATGATAAAGAACTCATTACATTTAAATTTGATGTCTTTCTTTATCTTTTTGTTTGTGCAGCTGTGGATTTTTGCCCTCCCATCTATCCTTTAGGAAACCAGTGGTGGCAATTGTTTGAAAATGTTCCTCTGATTTGCCTACATACCCTTCAGATCAAACCCTCACCAGCTCCTCCATCTTTTACTTCACAAACAGTGATCATGTGCCAGCCCCTTATGGTATATTAAGATTATTATTTTCATCAGAAGTTCATTCCTAGTTCATACCATTCAATTTTTTTTTCTCTCTTTTTTAAAATTCTGGTTTGATTTTTTCTTGGTTTTTAAATTTTGGTCAGATTAATCTTCATGAGGAATCCTGTTTGAGGATTGCCTCGTTCTTAGCTGATGGTATTGTGGTCAATCCCGGCACTGTTTTACTACCGGATTTCTCTGTTAATTCTCTTGAATTTACTCTCAGAGAATTAGATCTCACTGTTCCTTTGGATTCTGGGAAGTCTGAGAATTGTGATGTTGACGGAAGCAATGGATTGCAGACACCTTTCAATGGAGCAAGGCTTCATATTGAGAACTTGTTCTTCACAGAATCTCCTAAGGTAAAGCTCCGGCTTCTGAACCTGGAAAAAGATCCTGCTTGCTTCTGTCTCTGGGATGATCAGCCAATAGATGCCAGCCAGAAGAAATGGATGATTCGAACTTCACACGTCAGCCTGTCTCTTGAAACCTGCTGTGGCTTACCAGCAGATCAAAGTTCCTTTGATCAGTCTCCAAGCCTGTGGAGATGTGTTGAACTGCATGATGCTTGTATTGAAGCAGCTGTGGCAACAGCTGATGGGAGTCCTTTAATAACTGTTCCTCCACCAGGAGGTGTTGTTAGAATTGGAGTTTTTTTCCAACAATACTTGTCCAATACCTCGATTGAGCAGCTGTTCTTTATTCTAGATCTGTATGCGTACTTCGGTAGAGTTGGTGAGAAGATAGCAAAAGTTGGAAAGAAGTCAAAGAATAACAGAAAGAAAAATAAAGGGGAAGCCTTGGGTGGAATGCTGATGGAAAGGATCCCCAGTGATACAGCTGTGAGTTTAACTGTGAAGGATCTCCAGCTTAGATTTTTAGAATCTTCCTCTCTAGATCTGCAAGGAATGACTTTGGTTCAGTTCCTTGGGGACAATCTGTTTATCAAAGTTACACATCAAACCCTAGGCGGTGCCATTGCACTTTCATCCGGCGTTATTTGGCAGGGTATTCGGGTTGATTGTGTGGATGCAGAGAGAAATCTGACCCATGCTTTGAACATGGGAAACTGGTGTCTGGGAATGGGAACCGAAAACTCAGAACCGTGTTTTGGATTGATAAAAGAAGCAAGCATCAGCCAAATGGCCTTGCCACATCAGCTCCATTTTTGGATATAAACATGGTGCATGTGATGCCGTATAATGTTCAAGACATGGAGTGTCATAGTTTGAATTTGTCTGTGAAGGTTGCCAGTGTACGCCTTGGTGGTGGAATGAACTACACTGAAGCTTTGCTGCATCGTTTTGGTATACTTGGGCCTGATGGCGGTCCTGGTGATGGGCTTTCTAAAGGTTTGAAAAATTTATCTGCCGGACCATTGTCAAAGCTTTTCAGAGCATCGCCTCTTATTGAGGATGATCAGGAAGAGGGTATGGGACAATTTCTTGTTTAATTAATGGATTGCCTTTCTTCATGCAGTTCTCTTATTTTTATTAATTCGTTATTTCAGATGAAAATTCTAAGGATGAAGTACATGGGAGTTTATTGGACATTGGAAAGCCGGATGATGTGGACATATCTATACAATTGAAGGACTGGTTGTTTGCTCTTGAAGGTGCCCAGGAGATGGCAGAAAGGTGGTGGTTTTGCAATGATGTTGGCAGAGAAGAGAGGTGCTGGCACACAACTTTCCATAGTTTGCAAGTGAAAGCAAAAAGTAGTCCAAAACAGAATAGCGGAGGAGAATCAGATAGGTTACAAAAATATCCAGTGGAAATGGTCATGGTAAGCAACTGCTTCAGTTCATGTTTTTTCCTGGCCAAATTGTGCATGAACCGAAGGTTTCCATATCTCTGAAGGAAAATGCTATTGGTAATCATTGGGACAAATTAAAGTAATCCTGATTGAGATATATTTATTTTGTTTGTTATTTGAGGTCACTGTGGAAAAGGAAATAAATTTTGAGGGCAACTATGCCTAGGCAGCATCATTCCCCCATCCATCCAGATCTGTCTCGACTCTTGAGCCTTCTTTTCCTGTAGCATTCCCTCAATGCAATACAATCCTTCTCATGCCCCTTGCACTCGTAAAATCATATGATTGCCACCCAATTACTGATTGACAATGGTTTCAACAGTATTTTTCATACATGCCGTACTGGTTATTTATTTCTTCCATATTTTAACATGTGCTTAGCCGCTTATGTGACTATCTATTAAAAAGAAAAATTATGTGCTTAATGCAACCTAAATTTCTTAGAACATATCTACCCCCAGACCTTTTTCCCCTAACCAGCCACATCAAGCAACCACTCCACTTTTGTTAGTACTAATGCACTTTCCTCCTATACTATTTATCGAACATTCTATTGGAGCTATAAAGAAAGTAAAATTACCACCTTGTGGTAATTAGCATACATATATTCCAACCCGGAGACTTTACAAAACAACATCACATCATCTTGTTTATGATGGTTTTGATAATGTTTTAATTGTGAATACTCATCGTCTTGATATTTGTTAGAACAAGGGTTCAGTGGGAAAAATTCTATTTGAAGCGTAGGCTTTGCAAGCCCATTGTTTCCAGACCCCTCCTTTGCTCTCAAAAAGAAATTAGCCTTTATGATCTAACTGAAATGCATCTTTTTGAAATTGATCCTGAATTCATGATAGAAAGGAGTATTTAGGAGTAACACCCATAGTTACTGCAGTTATACTATTACTGAATTTCAGTAACACTGATTTCAACAGCAGTAAAAGTTTTAATTTTCCCCATAGTTGATATTGCTTGTGAATTGCACTTCTATATTTATCATCTAATCTTTGCTTGTGAGAGGGCATGCAGGTTGGTGTGGAGGGCTTGCAGGCCTTGAAGCCCCAAGCCAGAAAAGAGATCTTTCAAACTGGTGTCTCATCCGGTGGGACTAAGATAACTGTTGGGAAAAGTGGAGGAGTGGATCTTGAAATCCGCATGGTGATCTCTGAGGAAAATGAGAACATTGAACTGGCTCCATGGATGGTGGAAAACGTGAAGTTTTCTGTTAAACAGCCGGTATTGAGACACATCCTTCTATTTGTTCTTTTTTGTTGAGATTGAAAAGAAATGAGCATTCCTTTCTGGTCCCTTCTTTCTTTCTATTAATGAAGTCTCTTGGACTTCTCTGTCTATTCTAATGAGTTACTGTTCTGAAGATTGAGGCAGTTGCAACCAAGGAGGAGCTGCAACATTTAGCCTCTCTGTGCAAGTCTGAAATTGATTCTATGGGTCGAATAGCTGCTGGAATTCTGCGGGTGCTTAAACTTGAAGGATCTATTGGTCAGGCAGCCCTAGATCAGCTTAGCAACCTTGGTAATCATATCTAAACTCATATCAGTACTAACTTTTGAATCAAGAAAACATAAAAAACCAAAAAAAGCTACATACTACTGCCGGAAGATTTTTTTTTCCCTACAGTTTTTTTTTGGGGGGGTGGGGGTGGCGGTGGTGGAATTAACACACATAATGCAAACTACAACGATAAAATAGGTAAGTGATAGCACAACCTCCCAAGAGGAAATCAGTTAAAATGAACTAGCCCAACATTTGTTTTCCTGTTGCCATTAACATTTGGATTTTTTTCCTTTTCATACATTTTTATATCTGTGGTACAAGCCTACCGCCTCTCTCCACTGTCCTAATTTGATCACCTTGTGTCCAGATTAATGTTCTTTTGGCATGAGGGAATTGGTTATGACTATACATCTTTGCATGCTTCTTTGGTTCCCTTTCCTCCTGATGGGATTTGCAACTTGCAGGAAGCGAGGGCTTAGAGAAGATCTTCACTCCCGAAAAGCTCAGCTGGGGAAGTAGTCCTGGCAGTCTTGCATTCAACCAGTTTCCAAATGTGATAGGTGATAACCCATATCAGGGTTTGGAATCAACTGTTGCTTCACTTGAGACAGCAATCTTGGATTCACAGGCCAAATGCGCAGCCCTCATTGCTGAATTTCGTAGTCCTGAAATTTCCTTACAACAGAGAAATCTTTCAGATATTAAACAAATCAATGAGCAGCTTGAAAGCATGCAGGCTTTGTTGACGCAGTTAAGAATTCAACTTTAAGTAGCTTTTAGTTGTCTGCAGCTGTGACATTGTTGGACTACTTTTCCAGCCACAGATTTTGCCATTCTTTCTTGTATATACAAAATATAGATTTAAAAAGAAAAATACAGGTAGAGTTTGTATCAGTCAAAATATTTCTGGAAAGGCAGAAATAAAATTGTATTATATAACCCTCTGAAAATCTTGTAGCAGAAAATTATGGTTCCTCATTGGGGGTTGATTACTAGTATGGGTGTCAAATTGGACCGGAACCGAAATCGAACTGGACTCTGAACCAAATAAATTTGTGTCCAATTCAGTTCTGGAATATAGTATCCCGAATCAGTTTGGATTTTCTGATTCCGGTTCCTATCAGTTATTGGGATACTAATATAACAACGTGGGAATATAAAAAAAACAGTTGGCTGAAATGGGGGTTTTGCTCGGGGCTAAGAAGCCAAGGGGTGAGAACTCCAAATTCTTTACTTAATTAACTGCTTTTGTTGGAATTTGAGGGGCATGAGTGCTCCTGAAAAACAAAGAAATTTTAGAAGAATGGTGATTGATGGTAATATTAAGCTGATTGTATTGATCGAAATAAGATTAAGGAGGAAAAAGTGAGCTCGTTGCTGCAAAATACAAAGAAAAATTGGAAGTATTCAAAACTGTGACCAGGGTATGACTGCAAGGATTTGCGCTGGGTGGGATCAAAGTTAAATCAAAGTTGAGGAAATTAGAAGGGTATGACTGCGGGGATTTGCATTGGGTGGGATCAAAATTTCATCAAAGTTGAGGAAATTAGAAGTTCAGATCAATTGATTCATATGAAAGTTAATATTGTGGGAACCACCACTATGTTTTTTAGTACTGCAATATATGCTTTAAATTCATTAGATGGTAGGCGGGGTTTATGGAGGATTTTGGTGGAGCTCCTATCCGGCAAGATGCTATAGATGACTATAATGCATTCTTGTTTGATGCAGAGATTCTAGATTTGAAGTGGAAAGAAGAATATTACATCTGGAGCAATTGTCAAGGGGGTCTAATAGAATTTGTTGCAAGCTTGATTGAGTTCTTGTGAATAATGCATGGATGGATAAGCTAAAAATATTCAGAAGCTTGTTTTCTTTGTCTCGGAATTTTAGACCACAGTCCATTATTTTGTCTATTTTGGAGGAAAAAAATGCTGGCCCTAAACCATTTAGATTCTTTCATGTTTGGACCACTCCCATAGGTGTGAAGTTGTTAAGAAGGGTTGGAATTTGCCGGTTTATAAATTTGATTCGGATGCTCAGATTTGTCCCTTAGCTTAAAATTTGGAAGATGTATTTGAAGCTGTTAAGGGTGCTGAAATAGAATTACAGCAGGTTCATTTACCTTATAGAAACGTTTTGTTAAGGAAAAGGAAGCAAAGAAGAAGCTAGGAGCCGCTTTGAATGTGGAAGAGAAATTTTTTAAAAGAAAAAGCAAGGGTTAAATGGCTTCGGTTAGGAGATGGAAACAAGAAGCGTTTTCATAAGGCATCGAATTGCAGACAAAATGGAAACCATATTCTGAAGGTCAAATGACCCGATAGTACTGTTGGGGAGAATATTAGGATGATTAAAGAGGCAGTTATTTCCTTCTAGAAAAGTCTCTTTGGAACTAATTTGATTGATAAGGGTTCATGTTCCAACAATGTTCCCTCAAGAGGGGTTTTATCCTATGATCAATAAGAGGGATTGAAGAAAAGTGTGACTTTAGAGCCACATTTGATCCTATGATCATCTGTTCTAGGACCATATGGTTTCAAAGCCAGATTCTACAAGTAGTCTTGGGGTGTAGTAGGTGAAGATTTGACTACTGTTGTAGGCTTCTTCTTCTTCATTTTTTTTAAGTATTCTTGTATGCCTCATTTAATTAGTGCCACTTTCATTAATCTCATTCCAAAGAGTGGTGACGTATCTTCTTTTGGTGGACACCGCCCTATAGCTTTGTGTAATCTCATTTACAAAATTATCACTTAAGTCATCTCCAAGAGATTGAAAAAAGTTGTTGGAAGTGTAGTGAGTGAGAATCAGTCAGTTTTTATCAAAGGTAGATCAATTGTTGAAAATATTTTAGTTTGCCATGATATTGTTAGATAAATTGATCAGAAAGTTGCCTCCCCCACAACTGTTCCTAAGGTGGATTTACATAAAACTTATGATTCATTGAGCAGGAAGTTCTTGTTTGAGGCGATGGAAAAAATGGGTTTTCCAGACAAATTTCTTGGTTGGGTCAAGGCTTTTGTTAGCACTTGTATGTTTTCAGCCCTCATCAATGGGAGCCCATCTGATTACTTCTCTAGTGAACGGGGTATTAGATAGGGTGACTCTCTATCACCTTATCTCTTTACTTTGGCATTGAGGTATTTTCAAGTATGATGATAAATTTGGAGATTGATGGATAGACCTAGGTGCAAGGACACTCACCTCTCTCACTTCATTTTCGCGGATGACCTAATGATCTTTATTAAGGCCATCCGCGATTAAGTTACAGCTAGTTTGGGAGCTTTAAAATAGTTGCTTCCTTCTATGGTTTTCATCTCAATAAAGCTAAGTCCTCTATTATTTTAGGGGACCTTACCCAAACTACTAGACTGTAACTATTGGAATTGACGGGTTTCACTGACACTAAGTTACCTATTAGGTATCTTGGTGTCCCTCTTATTTTAGAAAAATCATCTCGGGTGCACTATGCTCTTAATCTTGATTTGGTGAGGCGGAAGCTAGAAGGATGTAAAACTAGATTTTTATACTATGCCAATCATCACAAACTCCTCTCCTCAATGCTATAGGGAAGTCACATCTTTTGGTTTGGAATTTTTGCTTTACCAGGAAAGCTCATCTCCAAGCTAGAATCCATCTTCTCAAATTTTCTATCGTTGAGTCCATCTCTTGAGAAGAAAATGCATCTTATTTCATAGGATGCTATTTGCAAGTCAAAGTAGGAAGGAGGCCTAGGATAAAGTGCATCAAGGATATGAAGGTGGCCAGCATTATGAAGCAAGTGTGGTGGATAGCTGCTAAAAATGGTCTTTGGATCAAATGGGTGTATAATAGGTATTTGAAACAAGATTCAATTTGGACAGTAAAGATCACTAAAAGTGTTCATGGGTCTAGAGGAAAATTTTGAAGTATAGGGATAAGGTTGAGCCTTATAGTCAATAGTTCATTAGAGATGGTAGCTCAACTTATCTTTGGTTGGATAAGTGGCATTCTTTCGGAGTACAAATTAAGAGAATCGGGAGCAGGATACGCTATGATGCAGGTTTTGATCGTCATGCCATGGTGAAGGATATTTTGAAGGATGATGACTAGTACACTGGTCTCCTTTCTTCTTTGGATTTTACAGAAGGCTGTAAAGAATTAGCGAACTTAAAGAAACTCCGTCATGCTAATAATGTTTTGGTGGTTTGGATAGGTAACTCTTTTGGTCTACTAAATTTGCTTAGAATATTGTTAGAGGTACCTCAAGGAAGGTGGGTTGGTGTAATTCGATATGATGTACTAATAATATACCTAGACATTCATTCACTTTATGGAGATGCCTTGTTGATGTTTTACCTACTTAGGAGCAACTAATTCATAGAAAAACACAGGTTTAGCCTCATTGCATATTTTGTTGGGATGGCCTTGAAAGTCGCAACCACTTATTTTTTTTAATGTAATTTTACATCTATAGTATGGAAGATATTTACTTCCTTTGCTTACATGATGGAAGTGGATGCTACTATTTGGGTCCATTATTATTTTTGGAGGTGATGATCAGATTTGGGTAATAGAAAAATTAGCTCTCTGTACTATAGTACAACATTTGTGAATAGAAAGGAATTAGATGATCTTTAGAAACAAAACTAGAACAAAATTCTAGATTGTGATTGCCATGAAGGATGATATCCTTGCTAGGTGCTCTACTATTCCACTTTTGGAGTTCATAGTACAAGAAATCAGATGTTGGTAGACAATTAGGAGCTACAAATCAGATGGTGCACTTTCTGATGACAAAGCTTCATATGGTGGGATGATTCTGGGATAAAAGAAGCAACCCTATCCTTGCTTATGCAGGTTTTAGTGAGGAGCTATTCGTCCTTGCCATGAAGTTGCTTGCTATTCAAAGAGGGATTTGTTTATGTATTAACGAAGGCTTCCTAGAGGTGTTTATCAGGTCTGATTCCATATTGGCATTTGATATTCTCAATGGTAAGATATGTGGACCTTGGAATATACAAGTCTTTAGAATCAGAATTTTGCATCTTTGATCCATGCTTAGGCATGGGTGTCAATTATGAGCCCGCACCGGTAGGCTCGACCAAGCCCGACATATTTACGGCCCGACCTAGACCGGCCCAATTAATAAATGTGTCGGGCTTGAGCCCGACCGAACATACATGTTTATATGCTTGACTTGAACCGGTTCATTGTAGCCCAACCTAGTCCGACCCCCATTAATATAACATAAAATTCCTATTTTGCCACTACTAATAAGGAATAAATTAAGCTTTCTTACCCTTTGCTTTGTAATATGATTTGACTTAATTAAACTTTATTTTGTAAGTTGTAAAGGTCATAATCTTTTTTTTTTATTTGTAAGAACAACCATAATCTCATATCATTTCTTTCTTTCTTTTTTTTTTTTTTTTTTTTAATAAAAGATTTGCCAAACATATTTCTGGTCATTCAACCCACTTAAGAAAAGAATTTTAGGATAGGCATGTTTAAAGCCTGTTTAGACTTAAATAGGTCCGTAGCCTGGTTAAGGCCCGGTTAAGACCCATTTAAGGAAGCCCGACATCGATCGGTCCGATTATAAACCATACCATGCCCCCAAAGCTAGGCTCGATTTTGAGGAAGATCCACAAAATCTTGATTTCAACCATTAGAGAGAGAAAACTAAAGGAAATCTTATAGCTGCTGCTGGCCTTAATGCTTGCTACTATAACAGGGATCGAAGGTCCCTCTTGTAGCTTGGAACAACCTCTGAAGATGCCTTGTTGATCAGATAACAGAAAAGGGAAAAGAAGGAGATTGACCCCTCTCCTATTGGAACTAGGATTGCTTAATCGATTCAGGATTTCTGAAACTTTTGGGCATAATCAATACAATAACAGTAGCAACAAATAATAGATGATTGATGGTGACCGAATATAAGATTAAAAGAGAGAAGAAATAAGATAAAGTGGGGTAGGAGTGGCTATCTCGGTCAAGGCTTCTCACCCACAACTATCTCAGTTGTTCTAAGCAAATCTCTGCATATTTATTCAAATCTAAAAATTAGGTTTATATAAGCTCCTCTATATATAGAGGGTAGGACATTCCTATTTACAATCATACTACGATTAGGAATAATAAACCTATGTGGAAAATAAATAAAGTCCTAAGACAATTTGGACTGGACATACCACTTAATTAAATCGATAGGCCCAATAGGCCTCTACTTAATTAAAATAAACTAATTAAATATCCCCTAGCCGATGGGCCCAATGGGCCCTTATTTATAATTAATGACTTTGCCACTCAAGTGGACTAAATAGGGGTCTGATTGGCCTTTTTGGTTGGACCCTTCTTCCTCTCATATCTCCTTCCCTAATGTGCATCTACATCAGCTGCCCCTTTCTTAGATTCATTCAACTCCAATAAAAGGGTAAGGGACATGTAGTACTCACAGAGATCTGTGTCAAGGCATCGAAAGTTGTCAGCATGGATCCAAATACAATCTTCTCGTGGCTATCCTTTCCACTTGATATGGAAGGAGTAGTACCCTTTGCCTCCACGAACTGTGGTGAACTTGTTGTCGAGAACATCTTCAATGATATCATCTTTGGGGTTTGCAAATTGAAGAAGCTTTAGGGTGTATTTAATGTCACCTTCATCAAAATGGTGTCCCAAGTGTATCATCAGATCAGTTATATTGAAGACATTGTTGATCTTCAGAGTAGGAGAGAGCTCTAGCATGTAAGTATTAGGGCCAATGCGCTTCAAGACCTTATAGGGACCCATGTTCCAAGGATGGAGCTTGTGCATTGTACCAGGAGGAAACCTTTCAGGTGGAATTCGAACCATTACCATATCACCAGGCTGAAATTCTATGTAGTGGCGATGACTATTAGCAATTGCTTGATATTCGTCATTGCTAGCAACAATGCAACATCAGCATGTACCTCCGTGATGTGTCTAAGAAACTCATCTACTTCAACGCTAATGTGGGCCAAAGGTGGCGAAGGTACTAAGTCAACCAATCGTTGTGGCTGCAGTCCAAGAACAATTTCGAATGGTGCATGATCAGTGGTACGGTTAACAGACCTATTATAAGCAAATTCTATAATGTCTAGTATAGACGGTCAAGTCTTTTCACAGTCACGGACTAGACAACGAAGTAAGTTTCCAAGACTTCTATTCACCACTTCAGTCTGTCCGTCTGTTTGAGGATGGAATGCTATGGAGAACTTGAGTTTAGTATTTGTTTTCAGCCATAGTGTCTTCCAAAAATAACTCATGAACTTGACATCCTTATCTGAAACAATTGTCTGTGGCAAACCATGTATTCACACTATCTTTTTGAAAAAGAGTTTGGTTAAGTGACTTGTATCAAGAGTCTTCTTGCACGGGATAAAGTGTGCCATCTTGGAGAAATGATCCACTACCACAAATATAGAATCATACATTTCCCATGTAGGGGGTAAGCCTAGGAAAAAGTCCATGCTTATATCTTGCCAAGGTGCATGTGGAACGGGCAGCGGTGTGTATAATCCTACATTCTTCTTTTCTCCTTTAGCAAGTTGACAAGTGCGGCATATTTGTATCACATATTGTACATCCTTTAAGAGTTGAGGCCAAAAGTAGTCTTTTATCATAGAGTATGTTTTGTCCTTGCCAAAGTGTCCACCCATTCCTACTCCATGTAGTTCTCGAATCAAGTGATGTTTCAAATAGGTGTTTGGGATGTAGAGGCGAGTGCCCTTGAAAAGACACCCATCAGGTATAGCAAATTTATCATCCCATCCTCCTCTTTGTAGGTTGTTGAATAATTCTAAAAAATCAGCATCACTAATGTACTCCTCTTTGATATGTTCCACTCCTGCACTTTGTACTGTGAAGGTATTCATCATCATCACATTTTGACTAAGTGCATCAGTCACTTGATTCTCTTTTCCAGCTTTGTACTTGAGAGCAAATACATATCCTTGCAAGTATGAGATCCATTTAGTGTGCCGATCGCTAATAGTCTTTTGTGAGTGCAAGTATTTGAGTGATTCATGATCCGAATAGAGTACGAAGTCTTTTCCAATGAAGTAATGCCTCAAATGCTTAAGAATTTGAACAACGGCATAGAGTTCTAAGTCATAAGTAGAATACCTTCTTTTTGCATCATTTAACTTTTCACTATAGAAGACAATCGGATGACCCTCTTGCATAAGCACTCCTCCTATCCCAACATGGGATGCATTAGTAGCCTTTTCAAATATAAGATCAAAATTGGGTAGTCTAAGCATAGGTGCTTCTGTCATTTTTTGTTTGATCAAGTTGAAAGCTTTAGTGGTTGCCAGAGTCAATTAAAATGGAACTTGTCCACCTTTTGTGCATTCTGTAATTGGGGCTACAATGGCGCTGAAATTCCAGATGAATCATTGGATAGAATGAGGCAAGACCATGAAAGCTATAAATCTTGGTCAAGGTTTTTGGGATAGGCAAATCAACTATTCTTTTTACCTTCTCAGGATCAGCTTTTACGCCTTGTGAAGACATAATAAAGCCAAGGAAGATAACCCTGGGCACTATAAAGGAACACTTCTTCAAGTTGATGTACAACTTTTCTGCCCGTAGTGCTCTCATGACACGTCTTAGATGCTCCAGGTGATTATTTTGTACTTTGTTGTATATGAGTATGTCATCAAAGTATACCATAAGAAATTTTCCGATGAAGGGTCTTAGTACATATGTCATCACCCTCATGAAAGTGCTAGGTGCATTGGTGATACCGAAAGGCATAACTTTCCACTCATATAGGTCTTCTTTTGTTTTAAAGGTTATTTTCCATTCATCCGCTTGACGAATTCAAATTTTATGGTAGCCACTCCATAGATCAATCTTTGAAAAGATGGAGGCTTCTGTCAACATGTCAAGCATATCATCCAAACTAGGAATAGGAAATCTATACTTTACCGAGATTTTGTTAATAGCACAGCTATCAATGCATATACGTCATGATCCATCTTTCTTTGGTGTCAATAGGGTTGGCACTGCACATGGACTCATGCTCTCAACTAAGAACCATTTCTTTAACAAGTCATCCACTTGCCTCTTGAGCTCGGCATGCTCTATAGGACTGAGACGGTAAGTGGGCATATTAGGGAGTACTGACCCAGGCACAAGGTCAATGGCATACTGAATATCCCTCATCTGCAGTAGTTTATCTGGCAATTCCTCTGGCACCAATCTGAAAAATCAACAAGTAATTGTTTGATCTGTGGGGGATGCTTTATCTCTTTCACCGGTTCAACAGCCTTGGTAACAAGAGCTATGATTAGTCAGATTTCTTCACTAGTGGTCAAGAATTCTCTATGGGGCAACACGCATAACTTGTTGTCCAAAGTGTTCTTGCTGAAATTTTCTTTGCATGGTTGTTTCTTTTGTTCAATTGTTGTTTTGGAATAGGTCTTAGCAATATTCTTTAAAGCATGTTGTCTCCTAAGTTGGACATCCCTTAACTTGTCTTTTACTTGAGGTATGTTGAGTGGATTTAGAATGAATGGCTTGCCTTTGTGATCGAAGATGTCGGTTCTTTGTACCTCCCCACTAGCACATTGTTGTCATATAACCAAGGCCTTCAAAGTAGTACATCGATGAGGACCGTGGGGATGACATCATACTATACACTTTCTTCATAATCTGAAACTTTCAATGGGACAGAACGTCATTGAATTACAACAATGGTGTTGTTGTCTAGAAGGGATCCTTATATGGTTGTAGATGAGATTCAGTCTTAAGTTTTCCATCAATGACAAAGGCCTGAGATACCACATTCACACAACTTCCACTGTCCACAATCACTTGAGCTCCACTAGACATTAAGGTGTAGAAGACATTGTTCCTCCTCCAGTCTTCACCCTTAGTTTCAGCCACTAGGATTCTTGCAACCACATTGACATAAGCATAAGGATCATCATTCTCTGGTGCAAACTCATCTTCCAGTTCATCCTCCCCACCTTCAACTGCAACATTAACAGTCCAATCATCATCCTGAGGTTCATGTATTTGTAAATTTGGGTTGGATTTGATGGCACTGATGACGGAGTTGGATCATCCACGCTTAGGGTAGAATTTTACCGTGTGTCCAGTTCTTCCACAACTGTAGCATGTCATAGATCCACTCTCTCTCCCCATTGGAGCCTTCCCCTTATTCTGTGTATCTTGTGGAGCTCAGGTAAGAAATCCAATGGGTTTGGTTGGTACATGACTTTTTGTTGTCAGTTGGCTGGTTTACCTTCTGGAGGCTAATCTGATCATATCCTCTGCTTCTAGTGATTTGTCAAAACAAGTATTTAAAGAGTGTATCTCGATCACACCAAACTTCTCATGAATATCGTACCTCAAACCAAGTTTGAAATGGGATATGAGCAGTTCTTCATCTTTTTTACGGGCATTTGTTCGTGAAAGAAGTTCATTAAAACGATCAATATAATCTCCTACAGTTATAGTACTTTGCCTGAGTGTATTCAATATGTCGTAGAGTTGACGACAATAGGTTGGTGGTAAGAACCTATCGTTGAGGATAAATTTCAAGTCTTCCCAATTTCGAGGCATCCAACCACTGCAGATTAGTCTATCTTCTTCATTCTTCCACCAGTCCTTAGCTCCACCAGTTAGCTTATTGACCACTAGTTAGACTTTCATTTCTCCAGGCATACGATTTCACTAGAAGTAGTCATCAAAGGAAGTTACCCAGTCCTAGTAGTAGAGGGGATCGTGCTTCCCATTGTACTCTTTCAGTTCTAGCTTGACCTTGTATGTTTCATAAGGCTGATAAAGCTGATTGTCATGCTTATCATACTCCTCATTCTGAGTTAGGACATTCCTTCGAGGTTGCATATTGACTCTTCTGGGAACATTACCACTGTAATTGATAGTAAGCCGAACATTTGTTTGGACAACAGTTGGTTGGGTGTCAGAGTGAGCAGTAGTACTCTCTTTTATATCAGCTATCTGTTGATCATGCCCTTCAATCCTTACAGTCAAAGCTTGAAGGGATTTCCATATGTCTTCTAGAGTGATTTGGGGTCTTTCTCATAGTTAGCAAATTCGGATTCGGGAATTATTCGGACGGAGAATTATTCGGAATAATTCGGACGATTAATTTAAGGATTCGGTCAAAAAAGCGGTCAAAAAATCTTATTGGGGTTTTTAAAAAAAAAAAATTTGTTTTTTTATTTTTTTATTTTTTATTTTTGGTTTTTTTTTTTAAATAATGTTTAAATGGACCGAATAATTCGGTTTAATTCGGATTCGGTCCGAATTATTCGCGATTTATATTCATTTTGGAAAAAGTCGCGAATTTTAAAGAATTTTATTTTTTATTCGGATTCGGTCCGAATTTTTGATAAAATTCGGAAAAATTCGGTTCGGCCGAATAATTCACGAATTATTCGGCGAATTGATAACTATGGTCAAGCCTTCACAAACCTTGAATGAATCGTTGGTGTTTGGAGCGGATCTTTTTTTCTCTCTTTAATTCTCTACTTTTATAGGAAAAAATCATCTCCAGCTGCTAGGAAGTTTTAACCTGACATCCGATGGCTAGGAGAACTTAAGGTGAATACACGTATTGGGGCGCGTATCTAGGTCCTCCCAACCATTGAATGCCTGGGTGGGTGTTCAATCGGTTGGAAAGGAGTTGGATCCAATTTGGAAAAAGATCATCTCCAACCGGTTGGGCATCCAACAAGGCATATAACGTTTGAGAAGACCGGGATATGCACCCCAACACATGAGCATTGGTAAATGCCAATACTATACATCAATAGTTGCAGTTGTTATCCATATCAAGTCAATACTATACATCAATAGTTGCAGTTGTTATCCATATCAAGTCATCACAACGGATTTGAACGATACACATAAGATGGGTATGGATTTGCATTGCTGATCCTGTTCCAACGGTTGATCAAAAGTCCTTCGTTCTCAACATCCCACAACCATTGGTATGGATTTGCATTGCTGCCTTGCAGAGTTGCAGGTATGTGTTAAGATGTGAAACTATTAAAGGTTGTGAGCATATTCTGGAATGTGTTTGATGTTGTGCTTAAGAGAGAGAATTCTCTATGTCTCTGGTTTTTCCTGTCTGTTTCTTCTTCATTTATGTAATTTGGATTTGGTTTAACGTTAGAATTTGTGTTACAATGGTTTATTTGTTTTATTTTCTGTTCTATATACACTTTATGTCTATAAATGATTTACTTTCGTCACGCCCTCATTTTACAATCACATATGCGGATTTGCAATTGCATGTGTAAGTAGTATAATCAAATCCAAGAATTCCAATTATCAAATCTATGAATTCTCCATCAAATTTCTCAATAATATTTCTTTTTGATTGTATGGATGTAAAAGGGGGGCTACACAAGTGTGGGTGTAGGGATAAGTTCAGAAGTTATTTGGTTTTCTTGACAATTGTTATTGTTGTTCATGGTTGGGTGCTTCATAGCTATATAAATTGGTCGAGTCTCTTTTTAATTCCTAAACTCTCTCTTCCCTCCCTGCACATGTTTGATTGGTCTTCATTACCAGTTACCACTCATCTTCTTAAGATTTGACCACAAAGGGTTTTTTTTTTTTTTTTGCGGGGGGGCGGGGGGGGTGGGATTCAACTTATAGTTTCCATTAAAAAGAAATGATAAAAGAAAGTCAGTTAATGAAACAGTACTTCCTTTGATTGGATTTTTTGATTCAGATCTTTTTACTTCTCATACCAATTGAAAAGTTCAGCATTAAATAGTTTTACTACTACTAACCTCTAATGTACTTTTGATTCAAGGGTCTAATCATATTCACTCCAAAAGCTAAGTTTGCCTGTTCCTTCTGCAAGAACATATTTGCTATGATCAACGGTTGCTTAAAACTTGATAATTCTTCTAAACATTTGTCCACACAACTCTTTGTAAGTAACTTGTTCTGGATACAATCCCTGAAAAGTGATCCTACTATTCTTGTCATATATTCTTCGTTGTGATCTAGATATCATTTAATCTGTAACTTTTACTTTAAATTCTGCATCTAGAAAAGGAAAGACCCCTGCACCTGGCATGAAAATGAAGGCTCTGTGCTTCTTTGATATGGGGACCTGTGAGCTAACTATTAACTGGCCATATGCCTTTTATGTATATAAGACTCGATCTGCAGACAGATTTTGTTCATGCGCACGATCCTTCCATGGGAACCAACATCACTGTTCTCCTGTTCTTTCCAAAACAAGAATCTCAGTCTGATCCCAGCTTGAATTGCCATAATGGAGGGTAGAGATGGGAAAACAGAGAGTAAAACAAAGCGAAAAAGAGTTAATTGCATTATTAAGAACTTCAAAGCCCAAACAACACCACAAAACAGAGACAAGAGAAACCTCCCTGTTATCAGGTGTCATATAGTTCTGGTTTATTCCCTGTTGCTGTTGTTGACAGTCATCGTTACCATTTCTAGCTTTGACTGCTGCAGTGAATGCTCGCTTTTGTTTATAGATGCAAGAGTGAAAAAGGTAAAAGAAGGGGATGAAGAAGATGAAGGAAATCCCTAAGAACCCATCCTTGCTCAAAATGACTCTGGAGAAAATGAAGCCCCCAACTCAGTATTGACCATTTTCTTGTTTCTGAAGATTCTCAAAAACTCCGAACACTAGCTCCTACATTTCTGAACCTAGATTGCTCAATCCTCAAAGAGTACAACAGCAACACCAATAAATCAAGGTCATATGAGGTGCTATTGGAATAGAAGTGATGCAGAGCCATATTTCGCCAAGACAAGGGATGGGAGCCGTGCTTCACCGTTGCAAGCGGACAGTAGGAGGGAGACGAATTATTTTAAAATTTTAGTAAATAAAAGCCCCTTATGTTGTAGAAAATTATAGTTTACAAAATATTTCTTTTAAGCTTTTGATCCAAGCCATTTCAATTGTATTGACATGTCATCTCCTCCTAATCTTAATTGGAGACGACTGCTAAAGCAAAGTATTGGAGAGGAGCCGGAGCCCATATGTGATAGAGCTTAGGGACTTGGACTGTGCAGTGTTCTAGTTTGGAAGTAGCTCTTCTTCTTGAATATTATTGTTGTAATTTCCAAGTTGAATACTCCCTCCTTTATTTTTCAAGATAAATATCACAGTGTCTTGGCCTCTTGGGGCTGTTTGGGCAGCATTCTGATTATTTTCCCTTAGAAAAATTAAGTTATGCCAATCCATAAGCTGAATCTATTTTGCCAAGATAGACAGTTGTTTGCTGTGCCCTAAATGTATGACAAGAATATCTGGCATTGTTTCTGGAAGTTCGCAGTTGACAATGGGTCTGTTTTCACCTTTTAGAAAATGCTGACTTTGTATTGAAGAAAGTTGATGAACTCTTATTTCTTCTCTGTAGGCCTACTTAAGGAAAAAGGTGTTCCACAGTATATGAAGGCAGGATGATTTAAGGAAAAATTGACACACTGAATGAGCTTGCAAGGTCTGAAGGATTAAAAATGTCATGAGACACTACCAACAATAACCTGATATTTAGGCGAACTAACAAAAACCCAATATTTAGGCAATATGATTTATGCAGAGTCTGATGGATTTGCTTCAAGGTCTTGGAGGAAACCAACTTCAACCGGGAAGAGGAAGTAAACTCTGATGGTGTCTATGATTTTCTGCAGGGTTTGTATTTTTGTAGGATAGATGGTGTCGGTGACTTTAGGAGATGGATCGCCTTCTTTGGCGACTTACTTTGCTACCAGTTGGGGTTTGACTGTGATTCTCATCTCTAGTTGTGTCAGAGTCTATTTTCCCATGGAAAAAAGTGGAACTCTTGAGCTTCTTCCATCCATAACTCCAACTAGACGCACTCTTTTGCTTGATGTTGAGCTTCTCAAGTTCCTGTTGCAGTTCAGAGTAATCTTTTTGCAGTTCTTGCAGCATTGTCTTGACCATTCCTAGTTCTGCTTTGGTGCTCTCAATCTCCTTTTCTGCAGATGACCAACGATTCTCCTGTTCAGTGATCTCATCTGGAACTGGCTTCTTTTCGTGGATTGCTGCCCTCACCTTTAATTGCTCTGAGAACAACACCTGCAAGTCTCACCTTCTTTCTCAGCTAAGAAATGGTAATTTGGACCACTGATGCATTATCTCTAGTCTGTCCAGGTTATTTTGGTCATATGAAAGTGTAGTTTGAAAAAAAAAATCCAGGTTCTGTCTGTTATATAAATGTGCTCTTTCGAAGGGGACATGCCTGTGAGGCATTCCTTTTCACATGGGAAAGCAACATGTTTCCAAGTATTCATTACTTGGGAAAGAAGATGGACACCCCCTCCCAAAAAAAAGTGTGTTACCAACCTAAGATGTTATCTTATTGATCTGATGGACATGGGTGTTCTAGCATTCTCATTGTTGTGGATTGGTTCACTTGTAGGGAGTTCCCACCATTTCATGGATCCCAGTGTCCTTCCATCCATGGCAAGAACTGATGCAGTTCATGAACAACTTTGATTTGTCTCTGTTCTTTGGGACAAATGAAAAATCACAGTGTTTGACTTTTGCAAAACACTGCAAATTACCATTAATCAAGTTTATTTTAGGTGTATTTGATCTCCTAGGTGGACTGATCGTAGTGCTGACTTGGAAATATATCTGAAAGTTACCTGGATGATTGTTCTGAGGGGCAACCGATCATTTTGTCCTGCATGCATGCATGCATCGAGTGACAGCTTCTCACAGTCCATTAATTTGCACAACCTCCGCCGATCATGTTCATTTGTTGAAGGATGAGTCTGTGAGAAGATCAGACAATAAGAATGTGTAAGTGGGTTTACAGTGGAGATGCAAGACATATCTAACTTTCAGTGAAACAAGGTTGACTACCAGAAAGAATTAAAGGTTCAAGGTGGCGTTAGGGAATGAGAGATAGGTTACCTTGAGATAGGTGTCGATGGCTCTGTAAAGACCATCATCACATGCTCGTGCACCTGGAGGCAAGGCTTCAGCAAGAACTTGGAATTTGGAGATGGTAAGATTTGGGTCTCTTGCAATCTCTGCCAAATAATTGTCTAACAACTTGCCAACTTGTGAATTTTCAGAATTTTGTTGGTGCCTTTGCTGTTCATGCATCAAAAAGTACTCCACAATTCTTTGAACTGTCTCAATGTCGTGCATGGTGCATTCTCCAGATTGAGGGCTTCTTACGGTAAGTTTATTCATAAAATTGTCCGCATCAAATCCTTTTAGTTAGAGATATTATTCAATAGTTTGTTCTGACGGAATATAAGAAGCCTATAGGGGTGGCAATGAGAAAAAGGTTTAACTATGAATACTTACTGTGAGTGCTTCTCTTCATCTCCACCTCTGTAGTTTGGAATCAAAAGATCATTCACATTGGCATCCTCCAACACCATTCCAATCCTCTTCTCGAGCTCTGATACTAGTGCTGGAGTAGCTGAATATACTGTTGCCATCTTTAGCATCTGTAACAGGAACTTACATGAGACAGCTTCCTTCTCAGGTGGAAGAATGCTTATTAAGCTCTCTATTAACACCCTTTGCTCCTTATTGTAGCCTGGACTTCCTTCTTGCCTCTTTCCACTCAGAATACTCAATTGCAGCTCATGCCTTCCAGATCCCTTACCATGGTCTGTTAATCCTAAACCCATGCCACACAACCATTTCTCTCCATAGTACATAATGCATGCACCGATAACTTCTGGTTTTGCTCCTTTTGCTCTTGTTGCAGTTATAATCCTAACAAAATGATCAATGCGAAGGGTTGACACTTCATCAAACCACCATCTTTCATTATCAGTAAATTCCCCATTTGCCAAATTGTCTCTAGAGGCTTGCCAGGCAATGGAGTCACAGCACCTTCTGATAATTTGGAGGTTCTCAGCCCATGGATAGAGAGACTCACAAGATTTGAGGACAGTAATGGAGTTCTTCCAAGAAGAGAGGACTATGAATGTGAGGAAAGCCTCAGTCTTGGAGATGAGGTTGCCATCTTCAAACTCTTCAGTCATCTCCAGGAATTCTGATGCACATCTTAGTGGAGCTACATTTGTTGGAGTCAGATCTATGGGGAGACCATAGCAAAATTTTAAAATGATCTCAAATGTCCCTGATCCACCAGGGAAATTGTTAAGCTTGATATCATTATCGAAATTCGATTTAGAAGTCGACTGCAGATCGAGTCTATTGATATAGCCGCTTCTTGAAGTCAATGGATGCTGTTGAGGCATAAGGTAAAAGATCCATTAAACAAAACTAGGAGTTGCAAGGAAATTAAGTAGTTGAAGAGTGCAACATGGGCAAGGGCAGCCCTAGCTTCAAGCCTTCAACTGGCTCAACCTGGTTCTTGCTGGGCTGGGGTTCAGGTTGGAAAATGCAGATCTGAGGTTGGGTTAGACTCGATTTGGGTTGAGGCATTTGGTTCAACCGGCTAGCCAGTTCCACAACTTTTGTGCCATGTGGAGGTGGTCTTGGGGGACCCACTGTTGGATGACTATGCACCCTGTGGATCTGCCGTATGTCAAGTTTGTTGTTCCGTCAGTACTGTATTTTACCCACAAAGGGCAACGATCCCTAGGCTGTTGGCATGGGGGGGAAATCTCCCACGCCACACCAATCATCTTGTGGAAATTGGTTTTGTCAATGGGGGACCTGCAAGGTCAAGGAGGAGTGTTGGTGTACGATATCTTGTATTTCATCACAATTTAACACAGGGAGTACTGGTTTAGTCCCCCTGATAGAACAGCGATCTTGCTTTCCGTAAGTGGGTTGTGGGGGTTGCAAGGGGGCAAGAGGTCCCTATGCATAGCGCAGCTCCCACTTGAATTTTTTATTTGAGGGTAGTTTTATATTTTTCGATATTAGGGTTTTTCGCTATATATTTGTAGCAAGAGTTACTTTCTCTATAAGCAATTCTAAGAGGTGTGAAAACGAGCTCTATAACCCTATTCTTCATTGATAGTGAAGTAGAATTTCTCACCGAGGACGTAGTGTTAGTGATATGAGAGGGTGTGGAAAGAATCCCAACACTGTTGCTGTGGGAATCTTTTTTTCCCATAAACACAATACCCAAGTTCAATATTTAACCTATTCTGGAACTTTATATTTCCACATGGGACAAGGTTTGGTTCACCCCTAGCTTGTGTCACTATCTCCCCATCTCTCCTTCACCTTTGGAAAATACTCCCATACCCTTGTATCCTGGTCCCCTTCAATGGTTTGATCCCTAGCTCCAAGGAAGCTAGCGGCGCGCCTAACCTTCTCCCATATAATTTGAATAAGCATAAGAGTTATCAGGTTGATAAGATGATGTGGACTATTAGTACACAAAATTTGAGCATCAACAGAAATGTCACATGGATGAATCTGGGCCATCAAGAGAAGCTGGAGCCATCTAGGGGTATTGGGCCCTGTTTGTAATACCATATTGTTTAGCCTTATTATCGTTGGCAATAAGCATCCTTCCGCTCACATTTCAAGTGTAGGCTTTGGGGCTGGACCATTAGGTTAATCCGCGGTAGGTGAATCTGGATTGGCTTTTATAGATTGGACGACCTGTAGCAGCTCTAGGGTCAACTGGTTCAACGGGTCTGAGCGGCTGGGGCATAATGGTTTAACAATGCTTGATCCATTCTGTTCTAAGGTTGGATGGTGGGTCAACCGGTTTCATCAGCCGTGTTGGCTTGGTTTTTTTCAAAATAGTGAAGACCACCGACCTGCAAAAATGACTCATTTATAGATCTAAAGGCTTCATCAATTGTTTGGTCCTTTAGACCAGCTGACCCAGTGAATCGCCCAGTGCTGGGTCAGCTCAGCTGGTCCTGTTATTGTTAAAAATTCTTTCAGTTGCATACTTAGTCAAATCTATTCTTATATTCTAGTTACCTTGTGGGCATAAAAGGTGATGTCTCCAACTTGAACTGTCAGATCTGTTGGGACTTTGGAAGTCACAAACCTGCATAAGGCCACCAAAGATGGATCAAGAAAATGAGAAGCAACTAACATTAAAAAAATAGTGTACTCAGTACACGAGGCTCCTGCCATTTCAAGGTCGGGAGAGATTATAATATGGAGAGGCTCTTTCTTGACTTAAACCCATGACCAATAAGTAGTAATGAAGCAAGCTTACCATTGTGCTTATGTCTATCATCTAGGAAGCAACTAACTTTATAACAAGAAAAAACTGACAAAAAAACCTATTTATGATGTGTTTAAATTAAAAAAAAAAAATATCTAGTTTTGATAGTATAGTTACCATGCTTGTTCTTTCTTTTCGAAGCACTCAGTAGCTGTAATGAGTTTAGCTGGAATTGCAATACTTGAGTCACAGCCTTGGCTTTCCAGTAGACTGAACTTGGAAGAGTTCTTCATGGTTCCCATCCTTCTTTCTCCACCACAAACACATTAAGAGAAACCTTTAAATAGAGAAGAAACAGATTCAGAGAGAGACAGTAGGGCCTTGTTTGAATAAGCATGAAAGAGAAGTCTGTGGTTGTGAATCGAAAGTGTTAAATTGGGCTGTTGGAATGTCTTTTTAACATTCCTCGTATGAATGCTTATTATCACAGAATGGATTTTGGATTTGTGGTATAGAGAGAGGGAAGTAAATGGAGAGAATATAATGTTGGGATATCATGTATTGGTACGTGTAGTCTACTTCTGTCCACGTTAGTACGAAATGGACCACTGGATGAATCTGTGGCTATACATAAATATGGAAAAGAAGAACTACGTTTCAGAGTGTGACACTTGTGCTCAGACACGGGAAGGGGTGAAATAATCGCTCCGCCCCCAATGAAAGGTAAAAACTTACCCCCTTTGAAGTTTTCCTATGCGCTCTTAGAAAACTCTCCCCCGATAGATATATAGTAGGTGACACATATAAAACCAATATGAGTAAATGAACCAAACTTTCACTTGGACAAAGATTGAAGAGTTCTCTCTCCAAATGAGAGAAAACCTTGCCTTTGGTGTAAGGTTTCATTGTATTTTGTGTCACAAACCATTGGTTGTGGCTCTAATTAAACATTTAGAAGATATTTAGAAGAATTATTTGGCTAGAATCCCAAATTATTATTTGGGATTATTTTAACCGCGACTACTTTGATCTCCCTTTAATGGCCAAATATTTGTGGTGGATAATAATAGAAAGGAACCTGCAAGTCAGAATTATCTGTTTTATAATTTGTGAATAAATACTCTGATTGGCCCTCTTGGTACTCATGCTTTGCCCATGTCTTAAAAAGGGTATCCTATATCAGAAACATTTAAAGGGGTAGGCTCCACATATTTCCAGGTGGTCCATGCCCTCTCCTGACCTGAGCAAAGCATGAGAGCATTTTCATCCTGTGAAATGAGTTCCATTGGTCAACAAAATTAGATTTATAAAAGGTATACGATGGAAGTGAATGAAAAATTGTTAGAAAGAGAGAGATGACTTATATAGTTTTATGGGAAAAGGTTATATGAACATCAGTAAGTTACTTTCATTTACATTCAAAATTTTTCGTATTCATCTTTTTTTTACTGAAGAAAAAGAAAATATAATAAAAATTTAAATGTCTTTAGGCATACCCTATGCCTCATGTTAGATTCTTTTAGCTAAATCAAGGGGGGGGGAAGTTCTAGATAGTGAGTAGGTGGTTAATCAGAAGGGAGAGAGGGGGGGCTTCTCAGGTCATTTTCATCAAGAGCTCTCTGAGAGGCGGTAGAATGTGAAGGTGTTAAAAAAAATATATTAAAGCCAAGTAAGGCGAATACCATTAAAATCAGTTCTAGCCTTCACTGCTAACTATTGAGCTACTGAGATCATACTTCTGTTTTTTTTTTCTCCATCGAGGTTGAGCTAAATTAGATAAACACATCATTGAGAATGTGGATCAAGTTCTTAAATAATATTTATCCCACACATAGTATTTATCATAGGACTTCTCCTTTCATGAATCAAGATCATATAAGAGTGGACCTTATACGAAAACTTGACCTGCTCTCCATCACTGATAACTAATAGAAAAAAGAAAGAAAAAAAAATCTGCCAAACCCGTAACTATGTAAGCCATCTCTGAATCAAGACTTTCTATATTTCTGAACATGCAAAGCATGTGAAGTGGTATTTGTTTTCCCAATAAAATTCAATGGATATCTTAATTTCCACGTAGTAACCACAAGGCAGTATTGAGAATTGAATGCAAGGCACGTGGTCAAAGTTATTGATGTAGGAATCAGGATTAGGATCGGGTCCATCCGATTTTGATCCGATTTCATTTTCAAATTGAATGGAATCGGTCACGTTCCATCTGAACTCTAGATATGGAAAGTGAATTGGCCCCTTCCGAACGGGAGAAATTGGGTCCGAATTGACCAATAGGGTTCAATTTTCTTTAAATCGTGCACGTGCTTCAAACTTCGGAGGCAATATTTGTAATTGGAATCGGTTTCCCTTCTTTGAAGGGATTTTCTAATTGTATAAAGTTTTTTTTACCACACGTGCGGAATGGTTGAAAATACTTTCCACTGTTGCATGAAACTCTCTAGACACCATCCGAACCCCTAGGTCCCTCTTGAGGGTGTGTGAAAAAAAAAAACGTCTTAATCTTTAAGATTTCATCGTTATTGCTCAACCTTCATGTTGAGCCACACTTGGAATTTTTATTTTTTGGGAGAGAATGCATTCATTATGTCCATTTCCACACCTTGCAATGGAAAAAGTTTTGTGCACCAAGTATGTCCTTTAATTGACTCAAGAAAAAAAATTTCGAACACACGAGAGATCTAACAAAGATTCAATTGGTTGTGTTCATGTAAGGTGAATGGTTTGTGTCACATATATTAGGCTCTAGTTGGTTAGATGGTGCTAGTTAGCTCCATTTGTGATTATACTTACATTTGTAAATTCTCACCAAGAGATACCTATTGGTACATAACAAAGTGATAGATCTTAGAGTTATTAAAAAAAAAAAATATGTCATTATGCATCGCTAACTAGTGAAACCTAGGAGGACTGAGAATAGATCATTCTAGGAGTCATTTTGCTTAATGAAGAATAACATTTTATTATTTGTCATTTGTTAGTGTTTAGTTAATCCATGTGATAGAAGACCTCACATTTATTTTAATGATCAAATTTTAGTCGAAGTTAAGTAACAGGAGAGTGGTTTAAACTCAAATTTGTAGCTTTAATATAAATACAAAAAGATAAAAATAAAATATAAATAATATATTTTGTAATTTTAACCATCACTTCTACTAAATTGTGTATTTGTTTGCTAGGTCCTTATATTCGTAAAAATTGACCATCTACTATGTTGAAGGTTATACTTCACTCGGCATAATGACATTTAGATTATCCCTTCTTGAAACATGCAATAAAACGACCCTTCAATTGACCCAGTAAGAGTGCATGGGTCATGAAAGTAAAAAAACACTTGTCATCACCGAATCATACATAAAATGTACACCTACCGGTACCGGTAGATTTAGGAATGATCGAAGATGTGTTGAAGGGCATGGATGTAAATATAATATAATGATGCACGCCCCTGTAACACTTTTACCCGTCATCCCCCTTCGCGGGAACGAAAACATAACTGAAACGGCCAATGCCCAAAACGTCTCTTCAAAAGTATTTGCTTTACACGTGGTATTACCGCGTATACAATTTTCGTGAAAAACGAAGAAAATCAGGGGTAAAATAGTCAGGAAAACGAAACAAAGTTTGAAGTTTCTGACATCCCTTCGTCGTCGTGGCTCGTTCCCGGTTAGCTGTTTCTCTCGTTCTCTTCTCTGTTCTCTTACCTATAAAACCAAAACCGCCTCTCTCTCTCTCTCTGGCTTCGCTCCTCACCTTTCGGTTTCTCAGATTCAGATCTGCGCATCTCATCTCACCGGGAAGATAAGCGTTCTGAGGATTTGAGCGGAAGGACGGAAACCGAGAAGCCATGGCGATTGTCTCTCCTCTTGCTAAATACAAGCTCGTTTTCTTAGGCGATCAATCCGTCGGGAAAACCAGCATCATCACCCGCTTCATGTATGATAAATTCGATAGCACGTACCAGGTACTCACGATCTCTCCTTTTCTTTTCGTTCAATTTCAATCTGGTGAAGATACGGTTTGGTTTTTCTATATGTTCATTGTTTTTGGTTGGTCGATTGGGTTTTCCTTCACATATGATTTCATTGCTTATGTTTGGCTGTTGTTTGATTGCTGGAGACTGAAAATTTTGGTAATCTGGCAGGAATTGTGTCTTTTAATGTGGTTTTGTTGCTTGGATTTATTTTCAATTTGTTGATCATTGCCTTTGGCTGCATGCAGATTTTATTCATGAATTGGTGCATTCAATTTTAAAAGATTTGTTCTTTATATCAATTTCAACTCGAAATGCAAGTTTTGACATGTTCCTTAATTTAGATTCATTTCAGTTTAACTTCGATATCCCATTTCCCCGCCTATATCCTAATTGATCTTTTGAATTGTAATTTTCCATTTTCTTGAACGTGTTATGTTAATGCAACAGGATTGTGTGTTAATAACTTTATTTCCAAAAATAAAAAATTGTAATTTCATATAGGTGGTGGCGTTGCATATCGAATAATCTAGAACCATTAGATGTACGTATTTGCCTTCTTATGTCTGCATCAAATATTATTAGTCTTTTCTCTATGATTTTGGAATAACAGGAAAGATTTTGAGTTATAACCCTACAAGGTACCATACTAAATTTCAATTTGTTCGTCTTTATGTTGTGGGTACTGCATGACTGTAACATAGTTTAGCATGCAATGACATAAGTGACATGAATAACTTGAGAACAATTAATTAAATAAGTAATTGCAACCCCCAACATTCAGAATGGATACTCACCCCTTACTTCTAACCTTGGTTTCAATGTTGTTTTCTAATAATTGTGTATTTTATCCCTTTAAGTTCTGTCTAATTAATTTCATTTTCTGTTTACTTTGTTTTCTATTACAGGCTACGATCGGAATTGATTTTCTGTCAAAGACAATGTACCTTGAAGATCGCACAGTTCGTTTGCAGCTATGGTAGGACATATTAATTTCCTTATTACTTTGTCAAAACCGGATTCTCTTTTCATGTTTCCTTATGTAGATGCTTATTGGAGTTCATTTTTTAAGTTGGAAGCATGTTTCTATGGCACATGAGTGCAAATTCATTTTTTCTTATTTCCCATAGATGGAAAACATGAGCATTCAATGCATGTGAAACAGGGGAGGTACATAAGCTGATCTCTAGCAACAGATAGGGAGGCAGTTCTTGTGATTTGTGAACAATAAGATGAAAACTTATCATTTTCAGTAGTCCGTTGTCAATTTAAGTTTGAAAATTCTTGATTCATATGTTCTTTGGTTCCTGCATGTATGTTTGGTAATGTGGCTTCCGTTGTAGGATTCCAGTGGTCGCAATACTGCAGGACCTTAAGGCAGATCTTTGAATTCTAGTATGAAGTTCCTCTTTGGTGGGTAAGATGGATTATAGCTAGACCTCAACCAGTAATTGTATCAGAAAATAAAAATACAGGCCAGTTTAGTAAATTGACTTGCATTTTATGGGCAAGATTTGATTCTCACCAGGAAAAGAAGGATGTATTATGGTTCGTAAACCTAAAAACAAATAGTGGCTAAACCATCCTCTGAAGAATTGGATTCTTGGTGGATAGAACTGAGAATTGTCTGTGCGTCTCAATGACAGTTACACCTTCATGCAATGCCTACAGGAGTTTGGTACTGTTAACTTATCTCTTAATATGGGAATCGTGTGCTAGGTTGAGGTCAGGAAGATGATTATCAACTCCTTCAATTAAATGGATCTCAGTACTGTAGTTTATCATCAAAAGCCACTACAGAGTAATTTTGTGATTATGAAGAATTCTCAGAGGCAGAATGGCTTTAGGGTTGCCTAATTATCTAAATTTGGAGTTTTACTCTGTTGTCTTGCCCCTGTTTTAAAGGGTCCTTAATAGACAATTTCTTCATCAATTATCTCAAACATTGGAGGAAAAAATTGATGGTGGAGAAAATAAAAAAACATGAAAAGATGTTGCGGCATTTAAATGCCGTTACATCACATTGCTGCTAAAATTTTCGGGTTGCTTCTTTCTGTTTTCCGTCCTGGTTGCTTTGCTTTGCAATGATATATGCCTTTTGTTACCCATTACGTTGGTGTATTACCATTATAGAAACCTCATATTCTAAATCTACAGGGATACTGCTGGACAGGAGAGATTTAGGAGTCTTATTCCAAGCTACATCAGAGATTCTTCTGTTGCAGTCATTGTCTATGATGTATCCAGTGAGCAGTAGTTTTCTTGGCATACTTATAAATGTTTTCTGTATTCTCTTATTTCCTTCTCTTTGATCACTTTTGAATACCTTAAGCATGGCTGCATGGTTGATAAACGAAAAATTTCCTGTAGTCACTAAAAGCTGTATATATATATATATTTAGTATTTTTCTTCTTGTTCATTAATATTTGATTTATTTTGGATGGGTAAACTATCCTTGCAGCTCTGCATCGACCTCCCCTCTAACAAAGCTTTTTATTAATAGTTACCAAGGCAGCTCTTGCTTTTTTAACATTTTCAAATTAGCATGCTTAATTCCAGATTTGGAATCTGGTAATAGTCAGATGCTGGACGAATTGGCTAAGCCCGATATGTTGACAATATTTCACATGCACACCCTATCCTAGCTGTAAACCATCAACTTGTTATGCAACAAAATTTTGCAAAAACCACTATCTAGATTCATTAGATCCATGTGAACCAACATGTGCAGATATCATTGTTGTTGTGTTTCACTATCTGACTTGATGCAGATCGGCAATCATTTCTGAGCACCACTAAGTGGATAGAGGAAGTACGCACTGAACGAGGTAGTGATGTGATTATTGTCCTTGTTGGGAACAAAACCGATTTAGTTGAAAAGAGGTAGGTAATGAGCTGACATTTTGACAAGTCTTGTTTGTCTTAAGTTCTAGAAAAGCTCATTTCTGATGCATATTTTCTTGATAAATGCCCTTCCCCGGGTTTTATGTCATTTTTTCTTTCATGTCATATATCTGTACTGCACCACTGAGGTGTCTGCAAACTACACTTGGGCAGCTGCTTGATATACTGATTCTTGAACATGCAATTTAGTTTTCTTATTTTTTTATCCTCTCATTGTGTACGGCTTTCGGACCTATCTTCTGTCAAATCTTAGAGAGGACCTATCTGTTTGAATGTCAATGATAATGCATGAAAAACTATCTAAATTCTGCACCCATTTGGCTGTATTCCTTATAGTGACTCTAGTTTAGTGTCTATTTAGTATTCCTCTTGGTCTGTGGAGATGCATTTACTACTAATCAGATTTAGTAGAATGTCAGTGAGGATTCCATGATACTTCTAGAAAATTTAAGGTGGGTTTATCAAGTTGTCATGCATCATCAAAGTAGTTTTTGTAATCTTTATTATGATCCTAAGATTTTTTTATTTTTTTTATTTTTCAAACAGGCAAGTTTCTATAGAGGAGGGAGATGCCAGATCCCGTGACTCTGGTGTCATGTTCATAGAGACCAGTGCGAAAGCTGGATTCAATATCAAGGTGGATAGCATATTCTTTTCTTACGTTAATTTTTTTTTCTTTTAATGAACATGTGCAGCAGTATGCAATTCTTCTTACCTTTGCATCTCGTTAGCATATTTTTTCACATAGGAAAAATTTATCTGCACTTCTATCCTAATCAATGTACTTATTACAGACAGAGAGAAACATGTTGTAGTCCCGAATCTTTACATTGCAGATAGTTACCCGATTGACTCTGTTTTGACATAGTTCTTGCATGGACAGCTTGAATTGGCACCATCTTGAGTGCCATCATTTTGTATAAATGTGCTAATTGTACACCACAGAGAATGGAAGCAAGTTTTTCATTTACTTTTTCCTTTTCCTTCTTGTGAATTGAATATTGACAAATTTCTTCTCTTTATCTTTGATCAATAATGCAGCCATTATTCCGAAAGATTGCTGCTGCCTTGCCAGGAATGGAGACACTCTCCTCAACTAAACAAGAAGATATGGTCGATGTGAACCTGAAGCCTACTGTAAATTCATCCCAGCAAGAGCAGCAAGGAGGTGGCTGTGCTTGCTAGAGCATTACATCATCTATTGGAGGACAAAGAGTGATATAATTTGATTCAGTCAATTTCCATGTCAACAGTTGGAAAAGGATAATCTCAAGGATTACTAAAGCTAAATTAGATCACGCTTACACAGATCAAATGCCCTTGGGGAAATTGTTGGTTCACTAAATGGCAAGTCATTACAAATCTTGGGCCAAAGTAAGTGCTGTTCATAATATATTCATGTTTTTTTGCAGTAGCAGTTGTGGTTGGTCGTTTAGTCTTTTCGAGGTTGTATAATGAAAGCGAGTCTCTTTTTTTTCCCTTTTTCCTTCATTTTTTTATTGTAACATTTTTGTGACATTACTAGTTACTGCTTGCTGAAGATTCTTCAATATGAGTGCCTCTGTTCCCTTTTGTATAAAGGTTTTACAGAAAGCCTATTTCTTCTGTTGTAGTGCTGCTAGTCATGGTTTTCTTTGGTTTTCACAGTGTAATGGGAATAAAAAAGGATAAAAATGTGCTCAATTCAATGGAAGTTTATGGGAGAACAGTCCAGGTTTCGGAATCTTGGTTTGTGTATGTTGAGTTCTCCTAGGCTGGGTGAAGCTGGATCAAGTCAGAGTTGTATCTTGCAATGACATTAGAAGACGCAGCTGGATTAGGGTTGGGGAATTCCAGATGTCAGCTTGCCCCTACATTGAGGACTCTCATTGTCTATGCAAAATTTCAAATGGTCCCTCCCTTGATACCGATGTCCAAGGAACAAGGCTTTTTGTGCGCAAAAAGCCCATGCTCACCAGGAGGTGTCAAGTTTTTTATGCATATATTATTTTGATATACTGAATCTGAATTTGATGTGTATGACCAAATCACTGAATATCCCATATGGTGGAAATTTGATATCATATTCCAAGTGGCAAAAACTTGGTGTAGAGATACTCTTTATGCCAGCAAGTGTAGAGAAACTTTTCATTTAGGCTCCGTTTGGTTGCAATGGGAATTTAAAGGGAAGGGAAGTGAAATTTTCATACTTTAAAAGGAAATGTTTATAATCATTACCCCAAGTGAATGTATAAACTATTTAATTTTTTTAATCATATTTAGTAATGAAATATTTTACATATTATAGCAAAGGGATTTGGATGCAAAGTAAAGTAAAATTTTATAATCAAATATAGAATGACTTGCCACATGGTAATGATTACATATATTTCTTTTTTAAGTATGAAAATTCCACTTCCGTTCCCATTAATTCCCTTTACAACCAAACATAGCCTATATGTAACTTAAAATTGTGTTGTATATATATATATATATATATATATATATTAAAAGATAATCAGTCGGGGTAAAAAGTGGGTTGAATTTGCTCTTTCCGAGCTGCACCGATTTGGATTCTGCTCTAATAATGTTGGAAGTCACTATATTGCAACTTGACTTAAGCTTACACAAGCACAAACTTCTATTGATGACAACCACTTCTTATTTTTTAAAACCTAAGAAGGAAAATATTGACCACTAAAATAAACAACTTCGATAAAGTCTATTTGGAATCTTGAGGGGTAATTGTTTAGTAATAATTTCACATTGGCTAAATTTGAGACTTTAGATGATTTCATATACTAATTATTGAATTGGACAACTCAATAAGTATAAATATCCAACTTAAAGCTTCCATTCTTCCTCCACGTTTTGTCACTCTTGTTAGTGAAGCTTAAGATGAACATACACAAGTCATCTATAAATTTTCAACTCTCTCTCTTGCGCACACACACAACATTGAAAATTTCCTTTTACTTCGATTTTTATCTGCATAAAAATGGCGTTAAATTTTATAAGTGATTTATTTATTTTTAAGGCTACTAAAATCTAGTTTTCAAGAGAACTGAAATTAAGATAAATTTATGTGATGAAATGTTTTTGTTAACAAATGAATTTGTGTCAAAAGAGAGACAGATCAATGAGGTAAGGGTTGGTCCTATGGCCAATTTTTTTTCTTTATATATCATGAATTTATCGAGGATGGACCTCAGCGCAAAAATAACATTTCTATCTGCTATCTATTGGTCATGGATTCGAGTGGAGAAACAACTTCTCTGCAAAGCAGAGAGAAAGCTGTGTACATATGATCATACTTAGATCCCACAACGATGAAAACCTTATGCACTAAGTGCACATTTTTTTTGCATATTATCAATTTATTTTCCTCACCAATACGTAGCCCCCATTTCAATCCCTCATTATCAACAACTAGAGACCTTACCACCAAGCCAAGTTTGGTACCTCGAGCCAACCATAAATGCATGGGCTTTTATTAAGTGGATTATAATGTGATATAGAGGAGCCTTCATTCAATCATCCTCAAGGCCTCAGAGAGTGGTCCCTCTTCGTTGAAGCTAACATATACAATACTTTAGTTTGGAAGGCCAACTGATCGAAATATGTGAAACAGACTATGGTATTCGTAATTGCTTTGAAGTCAATTCACTACAGTGCAGTCAGTCTCACACCATTTGGTTTTGGATGTAAACCTTCCATTTTCAATCTCAAGTCAAGTGAAGTAGCTAGGAAGCTATAGACTTCTTTCTTCTTATTGGATTCTTTTGCTGCTTTTAAGTGTAGGTTGGTAGCTAATCTTCTTCATCTATAGTGTTTCTTGTTTGACTTTTTCAGCATTTATTTATTTTTCCTATTGTTTTATTTCTCATGGTTTTGTTTTGTTTTGTTTTGTTTTTTTCTCTTATAAAAAAAATAGATCAATAAAAATAAATAAATAAAATAAAATAAACAGACTAATCCTTTGGTATGGCGCACAGGCTTTAAACCTACACGTTACCATAGAATTTGGAGAACATAGATTCAACTTCAATCTATGAGATAGATCTCAAACCATTGAATCATTTGTTTTTTTCCGCTCCTTCATCAGCTCACTCATTCTTTTCTATTCATAGTTTTTCAACGTGGGTGCCGTTTACATAACAACCAGCACTAACTATTACTTACTGTATGATCATATTCTATAATACAATGTAAATGATTGAATTTTCCTTCATCCATGATGAAAAAGAATCTTCTAATTCATATGAATTTGACCTTCGGTTTGGAATATTTCAGACTTAAATTCAGTCAGATATTTATTATGTCGATGCATGTCTATGGTATCCTATAGTACTCTGACTCTGCACTTTTCCACAATTTTGGAATTTTCAAAGTTTTGTTTTAACACTTCAAAAACTGAGTCAACTGAAACATACATATGACTAAAGACTTTGCACCATAAATGTTCACCACATATTTTGTAAGTACCATCTGATATATCATGTAATAGATATTTGAGCTAATATATATATATATATATATATATATGAGCTAACTTTAGAATTGTGATAGAATTCTATCAAATTAATTGGAATGACCAATAATACTTTCCACAAAGCTCCAAATAAAAGGTAAAGCCCTCTCAAACACAACATGGTCAGAAAGTCTAATCCATAAGGTCAAGCCATTTGGTATTATTTAGTACCAAGTGGTGTCCATTATTAACTTAATTAATTCCATAGCAAAACACCATGAAGGAAAGATGGGGTCAAAACAATCTTAATTCTTGAAATTTTTTATTAAAAAAATAAATAAAAAAGAAGAAGAAGAAGAAAAGAAATATCTGGAACTAAAATCTTGGAGACTTATAAGCAAAAGAGAGATCAGATGAGATTGGATCCATTGCTCATAAGATCGTATATGCAAATATCCAACATTTGTTCTATTTTCTATCATTACAAAGTGAAAAGTATATTTAAAAAATAAGAAAAGACAGGTGTTGGATAATCTCATGGAGGACGATTTTTTTTTTCGATCAAATGAGGGAGAGGTCACCAGCATCATAGACCTTTTTTTTTTTTTTTGGTGTGTAGTGGGGTTATGTTAAGGGTGTTAATCGGTTCGGTTTCTATTTAAACGATTCGATTTGGTTCGGTTCACATATATTTTGGCTGAAACCATAACTACACCATTGACTAAAGGGTTGCACTTTCTGAAACCGCAACCATTTAGTAAACGGTTTTGGTTTCCACGGTTTTTAAACGGTTTCGGTTTCGATTTCGATTCATTCCATACGGTTTCTAAACGGTTAGCAATCGGTTTGCTAGTTTACTCACATGTTTACTAAAATTTGCTTTTGTTGATAAACGATTCAATCTTGAGAATGTGAAATGAAAACCATTATGTTTTGTTAAAACAATCAAACAACTAAGCAAAAAAAAATATTTTGATAGAAATAGTCTCAAGCGCATCTAACAAGTCAATAAGTAATGCTTACAGCAGGGATTTTCTTCTTCTCCCCCCTCCCAAATAATGTGTTATAATATTAGAAAATATATATTTATTATGGCATGGTATAATAAAAAATTGTATTTTTATTAGTATACATTCTTCTTAGTGGGTTGGATTAATTTAATCGGCATTCCAAATAATGAGCAAGCTACCTCTAGAATTACTTGCAGGCTTGCAGCACTCAATCTTTGAATCAAATAAGATATTAATGATATTTTGCAACCACCTTATTTAATCTTTAAACGGGTTAATCGAATTGGTTTTGACGGTTTAAATGGTTCGATTTTCACGATTTAAACGGTTTGATTTTTACAATTTAAAAGGTTTGATTTTTACAGTTTCAATTCGGTTTGAAATCATGGGTTAAATAGATCGGTTCGGTTTCAAGCTGTTTAGCTAATCGGCCTAAAACTTGAAACTATAATCAAACCATTTATTAAATAGTTTTACGATTTCCATATAAACGGCCTGATTCGATTGCGATAAACAGTTTCGATTTCATACTCACATCCTCAGGTTATGTGGGCCAGGCGCGGTTAGATAATCCCTCCACCAGCTTCTAGATGGAAAAATGGTGTGTTTTAGGTAAAACTTTTGGGAGAGGGATCCATTGGTAAAAGGCTGTGCGCCGCCCCAATGTGTCATTCTCTTTCTCTTTCTTCGGAAGCTCTCTTACCCTCAAAAGTCCAACTTGTAATTGGTGTATATCATTAATTTACAAATGAAACATACTTAACTGGGACAAGAAAGTACACTGTGAACGTTCTTTTTAGTCGTGATATATAAACGCGATCCCTTGTCCCCTCCGCTCATCCACACAGAGAGAGAGAGAGAGAGAGAGAGAGAGAGAGAGAGAGAGAGAGAGAGAGAGAGAGAGAGAGAGAATGGCAGGAGGACTGTTAGCAGTTGGTGACGGAAATGTCAGTGGCTTTGGAGGGAGGTTAACGGCGTCGGTGGTGATCACCTGCATCGTTGCTGCTTCTGGTGGCTTAATCTTTGGCTACGACATCGGGATTTCAGGTCTCTCTCTCTCTCTCTCTCTCTCTCTCTCTCTCTCTCTCTCCCTAAGTGCATCTGTATCCTTCATTATTTCCTCTGTTTTTTTTTTGTTAAGGTCCTCTGATTCTCTTTTAAGTTACATTTTGTTGAACCAATTATCTGCAACAACTTTCTTTCACTCTCTCTCTCTGGTAAAATAGATGATGTGAAGATTTAGAGAAATCAGGGAAGCTCTGGCCCTGTTTCTCTTGTTTCTCAGTGCTGAGTGCTACCTAGACTGTTGGCGAGCTCGTGAACACAAGTGAAAAAAAAAAAAAAAAAAAA
>NC_056558.1:6339984-6361618 GCF_013358625.1 Macadamia integrifolia | reverse complement strand
TTTTAACTCGTTTGCGGTGCTAAATTTGCCACCACCGATGGTATCAAAGACTCTGATTGACATGGAATTGGAGCCCACCGTGAGCCACTATTATTTTTAGGTAACGAATTCTACGGTGATGAAGCAAAAAAGATTTTTCGGAAGAAGAAACTCTATTAGGGAGCGTGATGGATCATGGTTTCAAGTATTTGTATCGTATTGATCGTATTGTATTAATATCGGTTGAGAATAATCCTAGATTCTTCACTGATTTCGATCGATTATTCGTTTTGTTTTAGGGGTAAAATAGTTTTAAAAAAAATGTATATTTTTTTCTAAAAATCAAAGGGTAAAAGTAATCGATATGCACCGATCCTCTCTGATACTAATACCGAGACTAAATCCAGGCTGAGGACTAACTTAGGGATGCATGACCAAGTAACCACCTATTTCCACTTAAATTTAGGAGCTTAAATTTAACTTGTGGTTAAAAGCTGGAATGGACCTCCAAATTGGTTAGACCCGTTTCTTAACTTATTCGGATTGAAATTGATTGAAATCGGTTTGGAAACTACTGAAATTGGTCAAGATTGGGTGGAATCCTAAAAAAGCTGTGAGGAGAGGTCAATTCGACTTGGCTTGCATCAGAATCGGGCTTGACATTGATTCGATGATGTGGTTCCGATTTTTAAACCCTGTGCGTGTTTGTTACACGTATTTGAGAATTAGCTATGGTGACAATCTAAATCATTTGTTAAAAAAAAAATATAAGTCATACCTTATTTATGAAAACGTTGATACTTTGCCAATAAAATTTGGTAAACATCTTGTCACCCTCCACATGACACAAATTAGGTTGATCACATAGAAAACCTTTTTATATGGGCCGTTTAAGTAATCTTTTATTAACTTTTTTGTTTATTGGAGGAGATAATTTGTACGGTTAATTTTAAGACACAGGTAGTGATGGGAAGTGTCTGAAGTAAAGAATGCGAGAGTTCAATTCTAAAAAACTTGGAATAAATTTTTTAACACATTAGTAAAAAGTTTACACGAAGGGTGTATATATATATATATATATATATCATATAATTTTTCTTTTATAGAAAATTAATTTACATGAAGAGTATGATTTTTTTTTTTTTTGGATAGAAAAATCAAACAATAATATTAAGTTAAAAGGTGAGTTTGCAACATTGTTTGTGATTCTTTGATCACAGTCTTCCTATCCATAGCGTTATATGCTATGGTCTTAACCGCACTGACTAGATTGTTGGATGAGTGAGATGATAGTGAAAAAAATTTCACACCCCATCATGAGTCAGTGAACATATATAGAGCCCGAATTTGGATCCTCTCCACTCGAGTATATATTTCAATCCCATCTCATACTATTCGATCAAATGAGTAGGTGCTGGTGTGGATAGCATGTTTATAAAATTTAAACAATTTTTAATTTATATCTAATATGTATCATATGCACACAAAAATGACTGTTAAAGAAGGAAGTCTGAAGGTCTATGTCGCATTACTTTAACGTACTACGAATTTCTTTTTTCAGGGGGAGTGACGACGATGGAACCTTTCCTCCAAAAATTCTTCCCATCGGTACTGAGGAAGATGTTAGCCGCTGAGAAAAACGTTTACTGTATCTTCAACAGTCAAGCTCTCACATCATTCACCTCTTCATTATACATAGCTGGGATGGCTGCATCCTTTGTGGCTAGTCGCCTCACAAGAGCTTTGGGTCGCAGAGCCACCATGGTTCTAGGTGGTTTCACCTTCTTCATTGGAGCGGTCATCAATGGTGCTGCTGTTAATATTGAAATGCTCATACTGGGCCGCATTTTGCTTGGATTTGGTGTTGGTTTCACTAACCAGGTGGGTGAGCTTCTTCAACATTACTATTTTGTGCCCATTAAGTAAAAAAATATGAAAAGGAAACCGACTTGGTAGTACGGTAAGAGCCAATTAAGCCAGCCCAATAAAGAGTCCAAACCTGAAGCCAATTTCAGCTCAATGGTTTGGTTTTAGTTTGACCCACAATACAATTGAAATCGGACTGAATTGACCAATTGACACCCTTAATATAGGTGTATTAAAGTAAGGGGAGAGATCTACTTACTACCAACATTCATTGACATCTCCCTCCCATGCCAAGCCAATGGGCACATATGATGGATTGTCGGACTTGGGTCCTCTGTGGAGCAACAGGGCATCTAATGAGCATCTAACACCTTAGGCTCCGTGCCTGAGTATTTTTACTGGCCGTTAATGTGCAACAGACGCCTTATTGCGCCACAGAGGAATTCAGTGTGGGATTATCTCATGATTCATATATAAAGGACCCACATCGTCAAAGAGGAGAGAGATTGTATACCATCGGTAGTGTACTTGTGTGTACATCATTTTAATTTGTTTTAAGAATGAGGGATTGTCTCATGATTCATATATAAAGGATCCATATCGTCAAAGAGGAGAGAGATTGTATACCATCGGTAGTGTACTTGTGTGTACATCATTTTAATTTGTTTTAAGAATGAGGGATTGTCTCATGATTCATATATAAGAGACCCATATCGTTAAAGAGGAGAGAGGTTGTGTACCCTCGGTATTGTGTATATCATTTTAATTTTTTATTTTTAAGCCCTCGTGTATTGCCATAAATATGACTGGATACATTTTTCCGCAATGTGATTTGATGAAGAGACTTCTGTTCAAAGTGATTCCTATCTCACTAATTCTAGTTAATTTTGCAAACTGAAGGCAACTCCCGTGTATTTATCGGAGATGGCGCCACCCAAATGGCGCGGCGCGTTCAACACCGGTTTCCAGTTCTTCCTTGGCACAGGTGTAGTCATAGCTAATGCGTTGAACTACGGCTCATCTCGGCTCAAGTGGGGCTGGCGCCTCTCGCTCGGCCTGGCAGCCTTACCTGCAATGGTCATGACAATTGGTGCCCTACTCATCTCTGATACTCCGAGTAGTCTTGTGGAACGTGGCAAGTTGGAAAAGGCTGAGCAATCGCTACGCCGAGCTCGAGGAGTCGACTCAAATGTGGAAGCCGAGCTAAACGCTCTCATCAAGACCACCGAAGCCATGAAAGCCGCAAGCCAAGAGCCGTTCAAGACCATATTTGAGAGGCAATACAGGCCCCACTTCGTGATGTCCGTGGCGATACCTTTATTTACACAGCTCACGGGGATTAATGTGATAGCGTTTTACGCGCCGGTCCTCTTCCAATCAGTCGGCTTCGGCAGCAGCGCGGCTCTCATGGCGGCTCTAATATTGGGCGTGGTCAACCTCGGCTCCATTCTCGTGTCGACTGGTTTAGTGGACCGGTATGGTCGGAGAGTTCTGTTCTTGCAGGGTGGGATCCAGATGATCCTTGGCCAGGTCAGCATTCTCTCTCTCTCTCTCTGCAAACATTTTCTTTGGATTTACTATATTTAATGGATATGAACATTTGGGCTCCGGTAAAGGGGTGGATCTTGGTGCAACGAAAACTTGTTCTATCGAATTAGGAAATAATCTCCACAACATGGGTGTAAAACGACGTAATATGATCCTCCCTGGACATATAGGGCTGTGAAATGATGTTTCCACTCTTGTGAAACTTAAAAAAATCTACCATTGTTGATACCCATGTGTGTTATTCGTTGGCCCCTTGCCCCAGTAGGGGCCATCCGACCAGGAGCTTCAACCCCCCCCCCTAAAAAAAATATACCATCTAAACTCACTTGTGATTTTTACTCTTTTGTGAAGGTGGCTGTGGCTTCTGTTCTAGGGAGTCAGATAGGAGTCTCTGGGAGTGAAACTATGTCTAAGAACTATGCCATTTTGGTACTAGTGTTGATGTGTGTATATGCAGCTGGATTTGGGTGGTCATGGGGTCCTTTGAGCTGGCTGGTACCAAGTGAGATATTCCCATTGAAAATCCGGCCTACCGGCCAGAGTATAAGTGTTGCCGTGAACTTAGCCGGAACCTTTGTGCTTGCACAAACCTTCTTGAGCATGCTTTGCCACTTCAAGTTTGGGATTTTCTTGTTCTATGCTGGATGGATTGCGATAATGACCCTCTTTGTTGCTCTTTTCCTTCCTGAAACTAAAGGAGTCCCCCTTGAATTGATGCACACGGTATGGGAGAATCACTGGTATTGGAGAAGGTTTGTTAAACAAGAATCGCCAACGACGACGACATTGCCGAAACAGATGGATTAATTTTTGTAAACCACATACATTCAGCGATGGCAGCTCCATCATCACAGTCTATTTAAGAAAAATTAGTTCAAGTTAGGGAAAGAAGTATCGTTTGTACTTTAAAATGTTTTTGAATCTATGTATATTTTTCTCTACCCCCTAAATGGAAATGGTGCATTTTGTACAAGTCTTTAATTTCGATAAATGGTTACCATAATGTCTAAATCTTATTGGGGTTCTACGTAAACAATGATCATACATCGGATATGAGCAACTTAATATAAATACTTATGAAGATTGAGGCACTCACTTTATAATAACCAACTTTGAGGGTGAATTTGACTAAAGTCCTAACAGATGTCATCATCCCCATGTGTTGACAGGTGTTGGGATATGTGACTAACCCCCCTCCCGAGCCTTTGGATGAATGTTGTAGGATGCAGTTGTTGGAGAGTAGTCTGATCCGTATGAAAGGATACCAACCATGCCATTTTTTTTGTTTTGTTTTGTTTTGTTATTTATTTATTTTTTTCCTAGCAATTTAAATTGTTACTTCAAAACCCAACAAAATAAGTTGGGGAAAAGAATGGTTTTTGGTTGCATGGCCCTGGGTCAACGAGGGGCCAATGAGAGGGGGGGGGTGTAATTTTACGGCCCTTCGTGTTTGGGCTCAAGAAACACGCGATCAAGGACCATTGTTTCACCCAAATAAGTATTAAATGGTAAGCTGATGTGATAATTCTGATTATTGCATAGAAGGGTGGCATCTAAATTGGTAATGCATCAAATTCAATCAAATATCCTCTCAGAAACTTTAAATGATTTCCAATATATGATAGAACCTGGTTGGTCTAATAGCTAAATCAATTTTTTTATACTTCATCATTTACTCCTTCTTTTCCAAAAGTTATAAATTATGAGTTTCAATAGTGGGTACTGTTTACATGCATGACAATCACTACTAATCATTACTTAGTATGATTTTTAATATATAATGTGAATGATTGAGTTTGACTTCACCGATTTCAATAATGGTGAAGAGAGAATCCCTTAAATCTATGGGATTTGACACAACAATTCGATTGAGAAAGGGTATTTGAGACTTTCTTAAATAAGGGATAAGCATTGATGATATTATTTGTTATTCCAAGAGTCCAATCATAACATCAAATACTTAGGATGAAGTGATTCTCTCTTCACCCAGGGTGGCGAAAACTTTCTCCCATTATAAATGTCGTTTTGTGTTCTTTTAGGAAATATTATGGGATGACTCGCTTACACAACTTCGTGTGGAGATGCCTATCTGCATTGCATCAATATGAAATATCTGACATGTGTTGCTTCGATGAAATTTTTTATAGAATTTGTGTTCACATCATCATTTTTCCCTTACATAATATATGAAGCTATGAATATAAATTGATATTTCAACCTTGACAAATATAATGCAATCTTGCTGATTCTTGGAAGTAAAAAACTTGTTTAGTGTTGAGAGGCCTCTCAAACAGGACACTTTTATTTTACCATATTGGTAGATATTTTGGCTTATTTGACTATTGGATAGAGATAGGAAATGATTTGGGCAAGGCATGTACCAAATTTCAAACTCAAATTCAATTAAATATTCCAAATTATGTTCACCTTGCATGCCTATAGTTCTCTGATTGTGCAGTCTCCACAATCTTGGATTTTTCAAATAACGTTTTATTAAAAAAAAAAAATGTGTTGAGCACTTAAAAATGATTAATAGATTATAACTTTGATCAAATTAATAGAGATAAAGTTAGTGGTGTCTCACTTTTTGGAGTCATAAAGGATTAGTGTTTTAGAATAATCTCACGTCAGCTAATTTGAGACCTTACGTGATTTGATATACTAGTTGGTGGTTAGATATTTCAATTATAAGTATGAATAACTGACCTAAAGCTTTCATTCTTCCTCCACCTTTACTTACACACTTTTGTTATTGAAGCTTAAAATGAACATATATAATTTTCGCCAAAATGGAAAAATTTCCTTTTACATCTGCCTTTATCAGCTTATAAATTGTGCCTAAATAGAACTTCACAATTTATTTATTTATGTTTTGAATTAATTTTATCTTGATCATGCAACTAAAATCTAGTGAAACATATTCTGCACATACAGTTACCAAACTGTTTCCTCACAAAAAAACTATTTTTGTTAAGTGGTTACCAACCTATTTTTATATTTTGATAAAAAATAGTTTTCATTAATAATTTTTGTTAAATAAATAAAAATCAAAAAGGAAAAAAATTATACAATTTTTTTTAAGTAGGAATATAGAGTGCGAGATTAAAAATGAATTATTATTATTATTTTGGTTATCGATAGGTCCACAAGAGAATTGAAGTCATGGCCTCTTTATTATGAGGAGTTGGTCATTGTCAAAAGACCTTCCTCCTTGGTTCAACAAATTATTAATTAATCATGAGTTAGACAATTTTTGGATACCTTTCATTCTCAACTGTTACTGTCAGGTAGGTACCTAATCTTCTTCATCTAGAGTGTTTCCTCTTTGACCTTTTCGGCACTTATATCATTATTTCCTAGTTTTGGGTTGTGATTCTATTTAGATTAGCCCTTTGGTATAAAACTGTGCAGGCTTGATGCTTACACCATCACATAATCAATGGATTAATTTTCAGTCATGTGGAGCTCTAATATGATAGAAATAGAAGGACATAGATCCATCCTATTCGTTCTACGTCAGAATTGAGATATTTTCCTTTATCTATGATAGATAAAAAATACAGCTCTACCCAAAAATTAAAATAAATAAATAACATAGTTAGCCTAAAAGTTGCATCGCTACAAGAAAAATGGGTTTTTGGAACGAAAATTTTCTATCTCAAATGGTCAAAATGTAGTGACAAATCTATATATGTCCGGAATGATTTTTTTAGGAGACGAAAATTATCCATCCTTAAAAATGTATCGTAAATACCCAAATTTCTTGTAGTGCATTATTTTTTCTTTGTATGGTTCAGTTTCTCTTCACTTATAATGAAGATAGAATCTTTTCAATCATTGAATTTGATACTCTGATTGAATTGATTTTTTTTTTTTTTTTTGAAGAAAAGAGTGAGAATTAGCTATGAATGCAAATTCCGAAATCATTATGTGTTCTTTTGCCAAAAATATTATGTGGAAGACTCACCCACTCATCCTTTTGTTGAGAGACCTCTCAAGGGCATAAATATGAAATATCTTGACAAATATTGATTCAATGATATTTTCTTTTTATAAATTATTATTCATATCATTGTGTTTTTGGCAAGATTTTATGAACAAATCGTACATTTTTGTACACATTTATGTCTTCAATTGGATGGAAAGATAGAGAGAGATGTATTATTACACTTTTGCCTCCTACTCTCACCGAACGATTGAAAAACAAACCATGTGCGTACGATTGTGCATAAAAACTGAGTCCATAATTTTTTTTCCTTAAATAAATGAATGAATGAAAATAGATTGACGTTTTAACCTTTATAGAAAGATTTCATTGGTTCTTGAAACAGTGTTGAGAGGCCTCTCAAAATCCGCCACCTTTATAATAATAATATATGGACAGATTTTGGGAGTTGGGACTTCCCCAACTGTTAGATAGAGAGGACGAGGAATGGAAGATGGCGACCAAACAATCTTAACTCTTAAACTTTCTCTTTAAAAAAAGGAAAAGAATATCTCAAAGTAAGGGGTCGGTGGGCCAAGGAGTGGGTGTCAGAATAACCTTATATTTCCACACTTATTAGTTAATTTGGGATCAAAATCCTCTGTTTTTTTCATTCCTATTTTTTCTTATTTTGCTACCTGCAGAACACGACATGTGGACAACAGAGGATCCAACGGTCAAGGTTGGGTGAGGATTATTACATCCGATGCGTTGGTCTTAAAGTTGTCCACGTGTCGTGTTCTGCAGGTAGCAAAACAAGGAAAAACAGGGATGAAAAAAACAGAGGATTATTTTCCGTTAATTTGGGTGTGTTTTGTCAGAAAAATATATATGAGGGGGTTAAAGTTCAGCCCGAACCGGTCGAATTGTATATCAAACTTTTTAATTTGGTTTTAGGTTGTGGTTTTATGAAGTTAAAACCAAATCGGACCAATCAAAAACACCAAAAAATAGATCATCTTAATAAATAAAAAAAAAAGACTCGACCAATAGTAACTAGATAAAAAACCAAAAAAAAAAAAAAAGATTTTTTTATTAATTTCCTTATGTATTATAAATCTGAAATCAGAACGAACCAAACCTGAAATTGTCCAAAACAACAATTTCTTGTTTTAGGTTGGTTTAGTAATAGACTGAAATTAATTCAACCCTAATCGAAACCAGACCAAATCAACCGATTAACATCTTTAAGTGTTTTTTTTTTGGACAAAGGACAACCTTAATAACTTAATCGCTCCAACAGCGAGATTTGAATATATAATAATTAAAAGGGAATTAATAAGGAGAGAAACCGTAAAAGGACTGTACAGTGTACATCCTTTTATCCAGTGTGGGCTGGGATGTTTTAACTAATTAGTAAAAGGAAAATCATCTTTCTTTTTGTTTGAATTTCGTACCTATATAAATGCAATCCCCAATCATTCATTTGGTCATCTCACTGTCTCTCTCTCCTCCACCACCTCCCCCAATTGCCCAAATCATATCTGAGAGAGAGAGAGAGAGAGAGAGAGAGAGAGAGATAATGGCAGGAGGAGTGTTCGCCGTTGAAGGAAATGACAGTGGCTTCGCCGGAAGGTTAACAATGTCAGTGGTGATCACTTGCATCGTTGCTGCTTCTGGTGGCTTAATCTTTGGCTATGACATCGGGATTTCAGGTCTCTCTCTCTCTCCTTTATTTTCTCTTTCTTCTATGTAGCGTTTGATTGAACCAATCAGCCTGCCCTCTCTCCCTCTCTCCCTCTCTCCCTCTCTCTCTCTCTTGATTAAAACGTAGCAGATGAATCAAAAGAGATTCCACCAAAAGAAAAAAAAGAATGAAAAGAGAATAGGAAATAACCCTAGAAATATTTCATCAAAATTTTTTCTGGCACTGTTTCTCACTGACTGCTACATTGACTGCTAGAGAGAAAAAATAACCGGTAGTATCATAAGAGACAAGACTGGCAGACGAGGAAGTGGGGTCCGCCATGAACCACCAACCCACCACTTCAACGGTCTTTTTTTTTTCTACGGTCCTTAAGTCTTTTTTAAATCTATATTTTTTGGGTTTAACCAAAAAAAAATAAAAAATCTTCACAGTGTGGGGTTAGAAAACCTGAACCGGGATCCTATTGATTCTGATCGGTTTTGGTTTAATTCAATCGAAATCGGTTTCATCAACTTTTGGAATTGGCATATTCTATTCATCTAGGTTTTTTTCATACAAGAACCGTTAGGATTGGATTGGAATTGGAAATTGAGATATAATTAGTTCTGTCATGTGGGCTGTGTTGGGATGATGAGAAACTATATAATTAAAGAGAAAAAGAAAAGAAAATGCATGACGTGAATTTGTGAACACCCTCTCAAAAGTCACACTTTATCTCCTCACTAAACACCTTATTTTATGTTTCTTCTATGTGTAGCGTTTGATTGAACCAATCAGCCAACCCTCTCTCTCTCTCTCTCTCTCTCTGTGGATTGAGTAAAACGGAGCAGATGAATCAAAAGCGAATCCACCAGAAGAAAAAAAATAATGAAAAGAGATTAGGAAATAACCCTAGAAATATTTCATCAAAATTTTCCAAAATCGGGGAATTTCTGTCACTGTTTCTCACTGACGGCTACTTTGACTGTTAGAGAGAAAAATTAACCGGTAGTATCATGAGAGACAAGACTAGTAGACGAGGAAGTGGGGCCCACCATGAACCACCAATCCGCCACTCCAACGGTCTTTTTCTTTTTTACGGTCCTTAAGTCTTTTTTTAATCTATATTTTTTGGGTTTGACAAAAAAAATCTTCACCATGAACCACCAATCCACCACTCCAACGGTCTTTTTCTTTTCTACGGTCCTTAAGTCTTTTTTTAATCTATATTTTTTGGGTTTGACAAAAAAAAAAAAAAAAAACCTTCACAGCGTGGGGTTAGAAAACCTGAACCGGGATCCTATTGATTCTGATCGGTTTTGGTTTAATTCAATCGAAATCGGCTTCATCAACTTTTGGAATTGACATATTCTATTCATCTAGGGTTTTTTCATATGAGTTCCACTAGGATTGGATTGGAGTTGGAAAATTGAGATAAAATTAGTTCTATCATGTGGGCTGTGTTGGGATGATGAGAATCAAAGAGAAAAGGAAAAAAGAAGTGCATGACGTGAGCGTGCAAATTCTTGTAAACGCCCTCTCAAAAGTCACACCTTATTTTCTTACTAAACACCTTATTTTCTCTTTCTTCTATGTAGCTTTTGATTGAACCACTCAGCCAACCCCCTCTCTCTCTCTCTCTCCCTCTCTCTCTATTGATTGAGTAAAACGGATCAGATGAATCAAAAGAGATTCCACCAAAAGAAAAAAAGAATGAAAAGAGATTAGGAAATAACCCTAGAAATATTTCATCAAAATTTTCCAAAATCGGGGAATTTCTGACACTGTTTCTCACTGACTGTTACTTCGACTGTTAGAGAGAAAAAATAATCGGTAGTATCATAAGAGACAAGACTAGCAGACGAGGAAGTGGGGCCCGCCATGAACCACCAATCCACCATTCCAACTGTCTTTTTCTTTTCTACGGTCTTAAGTCTTTTTTTAATCTATATTTTTTGGGTTTAACCAAAAAAATAAAAATAAATCTTCATAGCGTGGGGTTAGAAAACCTGAACCGGGATCCTATTGATTCTGATCCGTTTTGGTTTAATTCAATCGAAATCGGCTTCATCAACTTTTGGAATTGGCATATTCTATTCATCTAGGGTTTTTTCATATGAGATCCGCTAGGATTGGATTGGGTTGCAAAATTGAGATATAATTAGTTCTATCATTTGGGCTGTGTTGGGATGATGAGAAATTATTTAATTAAAGAGAAAAGGAAAAGGAAGTGCATGACATGAGCGTGCAGATTCTTGTTAACGCCCTCTCAAAAGTCACACCTTATCTCCTCACTAAACACCTTAGATTAGGCATTTTGTTACCCTCCCTTTTATTTCTGTAAAATTGCAATTTAATGGAGAATCATATGACACTTTCTTCACATGATTTAATTAGATTTTAAAATTTTAACATGTGATTAATCCAGCCATGCACTATGTATGCGACGATTCAATGATCATGTCACATTTCCATATATAGTGTAAATATTTTTTTTCCATAAACACTAAAATGTGAAAGTTTTGCTTTTGTACTTGTGTAATATGGAAATTCTCTCCTACAGTCTTATTAGACACATATCCTGTCCCCTAATTCACTTCGGAAAAAGATTCTCTCCAATGATTAGACCACCTAATTAGCCATTTGACAGTTGGATACATTGAAAGAGCATACTTGTGTTTGGATGCGTGTCCAAACCCTCATTACCATTGGATGACTTAAATAGACACCAGTTGGGCAACCCACTAGTTGGAAAGGATCTTAGATGGTATGGAAACTAGCTGACCCGGGTTCGGTCGGATTCGGGCTTGTAAGCCTCTAATGGCTTTTTAAACGGCACTTTGGGCTCTGGGCTTTGGCCTTTCTATATATTTTTTGTTTGTGTATGTGGATGGATGGCTATTAATGGGGATGCCAATCTATCGGTTTGGTCTGGTTTTGATCAGGCTTAATGAAGGGGTGAATTCGAACCCAAACTTCCTTAAAGTTTGGTTTCGATCTATTTTGGTTTCAGATTAATTTGATTTTATCTTATCAATTAAATCGATTTTGGTCTGATTTACCATGTACATATACATAATTATGGGATAAAAATATTTTTTTTTCTAATGATTTTGGGTTGGTATCGATTTCTCAATTTTATATGGATTTGGTTTGATTTTGGTCTAGTTTTTTATGTTCAATGCGGTTTTGGTGTGATTCGGTCCACAATGTTCTATTCCAAAACCAAACCAATAAAGAATCAGTTTGATTTGATCCAGTTTCACAGGTTCGGGTTAGGGTTTGACACCCATAGCTTCTTAGATAAGGAAGCCAGAAGGTTTATGTTGCATTCCTCTAAGATACTTTGAATTGCTTTAATTGCAGGAGGAGTGACAACAATGGAACCTTTCCTCCGAAAATTCTTCCCATCGGTACTAAGGAAGATGAAAGCTACTGAGAAGAATCTTTACTGTGTCTTCGACAGTCAAGTTCTCACATCATTCACCTCTTCACTGTACATAGCTGGGTTGGCTGCATCCCTTGTGGCTAGTCGCCTCACAAGAGCTTTGGGTCGCAGAGCCACTATGGTTCTAGGGGGTTGCACCTTCTTCATTGGAGCGGTCATTAATGGTGCTGCTGTTAATATTGCAATGCTCATACTGGGCCGCATTTTGCTTGGATTTGGTGTTGGTTTCACTAACCAGGTAAGTGGGCTTCAGCCCATGTATGTTGGGCCTATTTAAACGGGCTTTTGTGGACTGGGTCTTTAACTTTTTTTTTTTCTGGTCTACTATCATACCTTACTGAGCGCCGCTGGCTAATAGCCAACCTCCTAGGCGCTAGTGGTACTGAGCGCCGCTGGCTAATAGCCAACCTCTTAGGAGCTAGTGGGGTCAATGGCCACCTATTCTTATACACAACACACTCGTTCACCCGGATTTGACAGGATTCAATCCCACGACCTACTTCCCGAGGCACCAGTTCTTCAAGCCGAAGTTGTCACCACTACACTAAGCTAGTGTCCATGACTAGGTCTTAACTTCTATGCTTCAAAGTCTAAGCTCTCTATTGAAAGGGACAAGGGGAAATTGATGAATGCTTCATGTCATGGGTAGAGAAATTCTATAATAGGAATATATTAGAGAAAAGAAGAGGGGTCAAAGCAAGGAGTCCACATCCTTTACAGTCGCTGAAACGTTGCAGTCATCAACCAAAGGTTGAGAGCATCTGAGCATACATCCCAAAGGGCTCCCAACCACTGGATGCTCACTACAACATTATAGTAGCCGTAGAGAATGTGGAGGCCAAAGGGTTTTTTTTTTTTTGCCAATGACGGGTCATACCTTGGTTGAATGAGAATCGTTGAACTTTCACTAAAAGCAGTGAAGAGCACTAAACACCCTCGTGTGAGTAGCCCAAGGTGTGCCTAGAGGGAGTTGAACTTAGGACGTCCGAGTTTACAACTTGTACCAAGTTCGTTGCTTACCAACTGTGCTACCCCCTCGAGTTAACCAAAGGGAGTAATGCCTCGCGATTCATATATAAAGACCAAGGTTTCAAAACTCTAGGATGGTTCGGACGGATTATCAAGTGGGTTCTGTTCAAAGCGATTTTCGTTGCACTAATTCGGGTTGATCTTTCCAATTGAAGGCAACCCCCGTGTATCTATCGGAGATGGCGCCATCCAAATGGCGCGGTGCGTTCAGCACAGGCTTCCAGTTCTTCATTGGCATAGGTGTGGTCGCAGCTAATGGATTAAACTACGGCTCATCTCGGCTCGAGTGGGGCTGGCGACTCTCACTCGGTGTTGCAGCCTTACCTGCAATTGTTATGACACTTGGTGCTCTAGTCATCTCCGATACGCCCAGCAGTCTTGTGGAACGTGGCAAGCTGGCAGAGGCTGAACAATCACTACGACGAGCTCGAGGAGTCAACTCGGACGTAGAAGCAGAGCTGAATTCTCTCATCAAGACGACCGAAGTCATGAAAGCCGCAAATCAGGAGCCGTTCAAGACAATATTTGAGAGGCAATATAGGCCCCACCTCGTGATGTCCGTGGCAATACCTTTCTTTCAGCAGCTCACAGGGATTAATGTGATAGCGTTTTATGCGCCGGTCCTCTTCCAATCAGTCGGCTTCGGAAACGACTCGGCTCTCATGGCTTCTCTTATATTGGGCGTTGTCAACCTCTGCTCGATTCTCGTGTCGACCGGTTTAGTGGACCGGTATGGTCGGAGAGCTCTGTTCTTGCAGGGTGGGACCCAGATGTTCCTCTGCCAGGTTAGCATTTTCTTCTATTTACTGTTACATTTGAAAGGGCAGGCTTTTGGGCCCTAGTCTAGCTCCTTGAAAACGACCATATAGCCCAGTTTTGGGGGAACTCAAGAAATGGACCCGGTTAGCCCAAACCATATGCACCATGTCACTAATATGGCCCGTGGATTGGTACTACCTATGTTTCTATGGATTCTAATTCGAATTTGTTAGAAATGGAAGGAACCCGATAAATTGGAAGGGCTAGAGAACTTTTCCCGGCTTCATGGATCCAGTTCCTCTCTTTAAGGTTGATTGTTCAAGTCGGTTTATAGTTATTTGGGCGAATGCCACATGACGAGGCAATGATCCAATGCTTTGAAAAAGATGCAGAGAACAAGACGTCAAAAACCATTGGATCATCACCTGGACACTGGTGATCGCCTAGGTAATTATAGGCAAGACCTGGGCGATCACCGCTCAGGATAGGAGCCAAATCCCATTTTCATTCCCCATGCCTAGACATAACTAAAAGTTAAAATACTCAGTGTGCACGAGAACAAAGACAAGCATAGTTCTTTCTCCCAAATTAGAATCAAGAAGAAATAAAGATTTCCATAAATCAATTTATGATTTGTTGGAGTCTTTTTATCAAAAGACTTGTATACAAGAGGTAAATTTCATTGGTTTTGGATCAGGGGGTGGTCAATCCCACCAATTCTAATTTGATTTCTGAACCTTGTGTACCCAGGATTTAGTTGAAGTTTCAAGCCATCAATCTATTCATATTCACTTGTGTTGCTTGCCCTTTTTGTGAAGGTGGCTGTGGCTTCTGTTCTAGGGGCTAAGATAGGAGTCTCTGGGAAGGAAACTTTGTCCAAGGACTATGCCATTTTGGTACTGGTGTTTATGTGCACATACGCTGCTGGATTTGGATGGTCATGGGGTCCCCTGAGTTGGCTCATACCAAGTGAGATATTTCCTTTGAAAATCCGGCCGACCGGCCAAAGTATAAGTGTTGCCGTGAACTTTGCCACAACCTTTGCGCTTGCACAAACCTTCTTGACCATTCTTTGCCACTTCAAGTATGGAATTTTCTTGTTCTATGCCGGATGTATTGTGGTAATGACCCTCTTTGTTGCTCTTTTCCTTCCTGAGACTAAAGGAGTCCCTCTTGAATTGATGCACACAGTATGGGAGAATCACTGGTATTGGCGAAGGTTTGTCAAACGCGAATCCGCCCCGACGACATTGCCGAAACAAATGGATTGATTTCTATAAATCAAATTATAAATCACATTCATGCAGTAATGGCAGCTCAGTTCATGTTTTTTTTATTTTTTTGGAAATGCTTTTTCTTTACCATCTAATTGACAATGGTGCCTTTTGTACAAGCTCTTTTGATTTATGACTATTGTAATGTTTAAAGATCTTGTTGGGATTTCCTGTAAAACTAACAATCTCATCTTTTCAGCAAATTCCTTTGCATAAAAAAATTAAGAAAAATTACAAGATTACTTAAAAATAGATTTTAGTTACAAAATTATCCATTAAACACCTTTACATCATTGCTGAAAAGACTGGTTTCTAAGATCAAAGAGCCATATCTGTACATTCATTGCTGAAAATTCAGATCAATGAGCTTTGAGAGTGAAGAGTTGCCCCTCTACTCTGTTGTCTCTAGTTTTTAAGAGCCAAGAACCTCAGAGCTGGTGGAAGAACACAACGTCTGCAAATGTATGCTTGAGAGAGAATCTGAACCAGAATAAAGATGGTGTAGATTGAAACTAGATATATGATGTGTACAATTGTTTGGGTGGATCACAAATTAAGAATCTGTTTTGAGATTTTGAACAATTATTTTCATAGATGTTGAGAAACTTATGTGTACAGAAAAATATCATGAATGCGACATTTTTCAACACTTCCATCAGATCTCCTCCTTACTGAGTATTGACTATTATAAGTTGTTATATGACCTAGAGGAAGAATCCGAATGAACTTTCCTACACCTTTCATACCGTATAGAAAAACAAGAAGATGCTGTTGGGACTCTTCTTGTTTCAGAAGCGTCGCTAGATCCTCAACTTGTTTCCTGAAGCAAAAAACACCAACTTCCTCTTTTATGGGAGCTCTAGTCCTTACCTTCAATGATGAGCCATCATCATTAAAATGAGCTGAAGTTCCTCCAACTTCTGAAGTTTCAATCGAAAACTTCCTCATTTGTAAGCTGAAATCTCTTCATCAATCCTTCTACTGGTGCCTTCCATTTACTTCCCTAACTTGTTTGAAAGTACAAAAATGTTTGGGATAACCCACAAGTATGAAAGAAACTGAAATGATAACATAGAGAAAAGGAAGAATGATAACAAGGGCTTAACTAGCCGGATCATCAGCTGGACAGGGAGCATCTAAGGACTAGGAGACTCGAACACAACCCCACACCCAAATTTATCAACAACTCCATAAAGGCCAAGCTGACAAAAAAAAAAAAGTAAAATAAAATAAAATAAAAATAAATAAAAATCCATAAAGGCCAAAGCACAACAAAAGATAAGGATAAATATAAAAAAAGTCTTGAGATCCATTCCAGATCCACCGACTAAAAAGGGTTTCAATTTTTTGGTTCAACCCGGTTTCAATTGGGTTGAATTAGTTTTATGAAAAAAGGTTTGATTTTGGTTCGGTTTGGGTTCATTATATTTTAGTTTTCTTTTATCAGATTATTATCAGTTTGATATCAAATGCAGTTTATATATCTTAGTGATTTTCAAGATATCACTGGTTTCATATCTGTTTCGGTCAGGTTTCCAATGTAAATTGCGGTTTCTCAAACCGTTTCATAATACCTTAAATCAAAATTAGTCCAAAAAAAAAATTTGATTCAATTTGATTAAGGTTTCGATTGCTTTGGCAAAAACGTTGTTGGGGAAGTCGAAGAAACCTGCAAAAATTACTGACGAAGATTGGGAAGAGATGGAGGAAAAGACGGTAAGTGTTATTCGATTAAATCTTTCTGATGATACCCTACAATATGTTATGGGTATCGAATCTGCACCACAGTTATGGGCGAAACTTGAAAGCATCTATATGACGAAGTCCTTAACGAACAAGTTGTTCGTGAAGAAGCAATTGTATTCTCTACAAATGGAGGAAGGTATGGATCTATTAGAACATCTTAACATGTTCAATCATATCGTAAGTAAACTTGCAAACCTAGAGGTTAAGATCGAGGATGAAGACAAGGCGTTACTATTACTGTTGTCGCTCCCAAAATCATATGATTACCTAGTAATGATTCTCTTGTACGAGAATGAAACCCTTGAGATGGATGAAGTCGCAGCTGCCCTCATGTCCAATGAAACAAGGAAGAAGGACAGTAGTACGAAATCTCAAGGAGAAGGTTTTTTCGGAGGTGACAAGGAGCAGGAAAGAGGGAGATCAAATCAGAAGGGATCTGGGAAGAGTCGATCGAAATCAAAAGGGGCAAAGACAAAGGCCTCTTGTTACTATTGCAAGAAGGAAGGTCATCTGAATAGAAAGCGCTTGAAGAGGAAGGCGGACTTAAAGAAGAAAGGTGTAGATAAAGCATCTGAGGTAGCTAGCGTGGCTGACAATTCAGATGGAGATGATGGAGATGTACTCTCTATATCATCAGGTAAGAATCAACCGTCTGATTATTGGATTTTAGATTCTAGATGTTCATATCACATGTGTCCACATAAGGATTGGTTTTATACATATCAACCATATAATGGTGGGTCTGTCCTAATGGGGAATGATGCCGTATGCAAGACCATTGGGATAGACACTATCAAAATCAAGATGTTTGATGGGATAGTAAGAACCTTAGCAGATGTGAGACATGTACCAGAATTAAGGAAAAACTTAATATCTTTGGGGGCACTTAACTCAAATGGCTGCAAGTACATAGTAGAAGGTGAAGTTCTCTAAGTTATTAAATGTGTAATGATTGTCATGAAGGGACAGCTAGCAGGAAACCTATACAGACTCATAGGGAGCACAGTTATAGGTGGAGCATCTGTGACTACATATGCAGTATTTGATACAGATGATACCTATCTGTGGCATATGCGGTTAGGGCATATGGGAGAAAGATGATTGATGGAGCTTCATAAAAGGAAAATGTTGAAGGGAGTAAAAACTTGTAAAATGAACTTCTGCAAGTATTGTGTGTTTGAAAAACAGTGCAATGTTAGTTTCAAAACTACAAAACATAAGAGTAAAGGGGTGCTTGATTATGTACACAGTGATGTATGGGGTCCTTCAACAATAAAATCTAAAGGTGGGGCAGAATACTTCGTGACCTTTGTTGATGATTACTCAAGGAAAGTCTGAATCTACTTTATGAAGCATAAAAGTGAGGTGTTCACTAAATTTAAGGAATAGAAGACTGAGGTAGAAAGGAAGACAAGAAAGAAAATTATATACTTGAGAACAGATAATGGAGGAGAGTACACATACAAACCGTTTCTAGAATTGTGCAAAGCTGAAGGGATTACACGTCACTTCACGGTTCCAAAGACACCACAGTAAAATGGTGTAACTAAAAGGATGAACAGAACACTTCTAGAAAAAGCTCGGAGTATGAGGCTGAATGTAGGGTTGAGCAAGAGATTTTGGGCAGAAGCAGTGAACATGGCATGTTTCCTCATCAATAGGTCTCCATCAAAGGCGATTGATTGTAAAATTCCTGAAGAGGTATAGACAAGAAAATCAGTAGATTATTCTATTCGAAAAATATTTGGTTGTCCAGCCTATGCGCATGTTGAGAGTGAGCAACATTTCAAGTTAGACTCAAAGTCTAAACATTGTATCTTTTTTGGTTTTAAGAAATGTGTAAAGGGATTCAAGTTGTGGGATCTAAGTTCACAGAAAGTTGTGGTAAGCAGAAATGTTGTGTTTGATGAGTCTCATATAGTGAAGTCAAATTATAATTCACAAGCAGTTGATGAAAATAAAGAAGGTTCTACTGTGCAGGTGGAGTTAGGTGAGTTAGAAACAATAAGAGAGAATGAGTCATCAAGTGACTTACCAGGACAACAGGAAGCAGTAGAAGTTTCATATACTGTGACAAAGGTAAAGGGAAGCGTACTCACAAAGCACTTATGAGATACGGGTTTGAAGACATGGTTGCCTATGCCCTCACTGTAGGTACATGTGATCCATCTTCCTACCATAATGCTTTGAGTGATGTACATCATGATAAATGGATGACAGCTATGATGGAGGAAATAGAATCTATACAGAAGAACAAGACTTGGGAGATTATGGAAAAACCCAAGGAAAGAAAAATCATTGGGTGTAAATGGGTCTTTCGTAAGAAAGATACAGCATCTGAGAAGGAGCGTGAAAGGTATAAGGCCAGACTTGTAGCCAAGGGCCATGCACAAAAGGAGGGGATAAACTACAATGAAATATTTTTTTCAGTGGTGAAACACACTTCGATCAGGGTACTACTTGCTTTGGTGGGTCTGTCCTAATGGGGAATGATGACTTTGGAAAAAGATACCTTTCACCACTGGCTGCAAAGAACAAACATGATATAATCTCTTTGAAGTCTTTGTTGAGTGATGAATTTGAGATGAAGGATCTTGGTGCCGCTAAGAAGATCCTTGGCATGGAAATCCTTAGAGATAGAAATGCAGGTAAACTTTGGGTAACTCAGAAGAGGTATATTGAAAAGGTGCTAGAGCGTTTCAATATGGAAAAGGCTAAGCCGTTAGCACTCCGTTAGCTGGCCACTTTAAGTTATCTGAAAGGGAATGCCCTACAACACATGAGGAGGTGGAGCAGATGTCTCAAATCCCTTATGCTAGCGCAGTTGGGAGTCTCATATATGCTATGGTTTGTAGCAGGCCGGATCTGTCTCATGCAGTCAGTGTTGTTAGCAGATACATGAGTAATCCAGGGAAGGAGTATTGAAATGCAATTAAGTGGATATTCAAATATTTGAGCAAGACTAAAGATATATGTGTTATGTTCAGTGGCAAGAGAAGTTCTACAGAATTGACAGGTTACGTTGATTCTGACTATGCTGGTGATTTAGACAAGAAGAGGTCTACTACAGGGTATGTGTTTACATTGACTGGTGGACCTATATCACGAAGGGCGATGCTTCAGTCTACAATTGCATTGTCCACTACAGAGGCAGAGTACATGGCAGCAGTTGAGGCTGTCAAGGAAGGAGTCTGGTTGGCTGGACTGGTTTATGAGTTGGGGTTGGAGCAATGAGGTACAATGTTACATTGTGACAGTTAGAGTGTCATACATCTTGCAAAGAATCAGGTGTTTCATGTAAGGACAAAGCATATTGATGTGAGATTTCACAAGATCAGGGAGCTTGTGTCAGAAAGCAGTATTCACTTGAGAAAAATTCATACAGATCTCAATCCTGCAGAAATGTTTACAAAGCCAGTTACTACAGAGAAGTTCGAGTCTTGTTTGGACTTGATTAATATTACTCATTGTTGAATATGAGGGACGCACCAAGCAGGTGCGGGTTTGTACCTCTAATAAGGTACAATGATAAAGACTCCTACAAGTTATCTTTATAGGAGGCTCGATAGAATTAAAGCCAAGGTGAAGATTGTTGGTGTATGATGTTTTGTATTCCATTGCAGTTTAATCCAGGGAGTACTGGTGCAGCACCTAGACATGCAGGATCTCATCTCACCGGGGATGTAGGTAACTTTATCGAACCTCGTGCATTATTTGTTTTATTTTTTCATTATCTTCTGTATCATTATAGGGTTACGCTTCTACACTAAAGGAGAGACGGTTTTTGTTATTGGGCGTGACATTCGAAAAAAAGTTGGGATCTCAAAATTATAACCGGTTTGGTTTTGAAAAAAGTATAATGGTTTTGGGTTTCAACTTTATATGATATGACAATGATGTTGTGAAAAACAAGTGTCGCAACCCAAATAGAATAGAAGAGGTTGGAATTGGAGATGATCCGTATCTTCCGCTATCTTATCGGAAAATAATCCTCTGTTTTTTTCATCCCTGTTTTTCCTTGTTTTGCTACCTGCAGAACAGGACACGTGGACAACTTTAAGACCAACGCACCGGATGTAATAATCCTCACCCAACCTTGACCGTTGATCTTAAAATTGTCCACGTGTCGTGTCCTGCAGGTAGCAAAACAAGAAAAAACAGGGATGAGAAAAACAGAGGATTTTGATCCATCTTATCTATACCCCATAATCGTTGCGACACAAAAGAAAGAAAAAATATTTAGCTCTCCATGTGACAACATAAACAAGGGACAGGGTTACAGCCAAAAGCAGGGGCGGGACTGGAGGCAGCGGGGGTGGTGGTGGTGGTGGTGGTGGGAGGCTGAGATGGGTGGAGCGTTGGTTTTTTTTTTT
>NC_056558.1:6328781-6336714 GCF_013358625.1 Macadamia integrifolia | reverse complement strand
AAGTCAGGGGATGAACAAATTCTATTCGGTCAGTCAGCTAACAGTCTATAATCGGACTCAAGGTAATTAGGCTAATCGGTTTTTAGATAAGGTAATTGACTAATTAGGTTATCAATGGGTCATAAGCAGGCTAAATAGGATTAAACAGTCTAATCAGGTTATAAATGGTCAGTCATAATATTCGGTCGGGCAAACATTAGGCCAATACCTTGTACCAAGCCACTGTCTTGTATCAAGAATGCCCAATTATTTATCGGTCATTGCTTGAGCCTGAGCCTACACGTTTCGTAATCATTCAAGCATCAATTTTTTTTTTTTTTAGGGTATCCTGATTAGTCCCATGGGCCCATGCTGACCCCACAACCGTATGAATTGGGTCATACCGGGGTTGAATGAAAATCATTCAACTTTCATTGAAAACAGTGAAGAGCACTAAACACCCCGTGTAAGTGGCCCAAGGGGTGCCTAGTGGGAGTCGAACTTAGTATAAGTACATCTGAATTTACAGTTCGTACTAAGTTCGTTGCTTACCAACTACGCTACCCCCTTGGATTAGTCGAGCAGGTGTTGGGTTGCTCAATCAATCGATTAAAATAGTGCCCACCAATGGGTTTTATAGGAGGGAGGACTCATGATCCCTAACCCTAAACAAGGAATTAGCGCTTAGAATTGCGACAATAGAACCAAATTTGTGCACAGCAGAGCAGAATAGGGTTTAATATGGAGAAAGTTAATAACTCAACAACCAAGCTTCTGTTGGGGCTGAAAATCTGGTCAAGTGTAAGTTCTGATGAGATGAATCAATGGATGAAATCCCATGGAGGGACATGTCCACAAGAAGTTAGTTCTACTGATTTTTTTTTTTTTTCTTTTCTTCCTATTTTACCTTCTTGACCATTCTATGGCATTTTCTTGTTCTATGCCGAATGGATTGTGATGATTACCTTCTTTGTTGCTCTTTATCCTCAAATTCATTTATTTATTTTATTTTATTGACATCTAAACATAGTCTTATGACAGATCTCAATTCCCATTTGTGCTCCCTAGTGGAGGAGATCGAGGGACTTTGGACACCGTTTTGCTAATATTTTGATATTAGAAAAAAAATCCTTTCAAGCATTATATTAATAATCCATATTATATTACAAAAAATTTATTATTAAGCAAATAATAGGAAGGGAGTTACTAAGCTCCGTGGTGCAGAAGTTAATGAGAGAAGTGCATCCAATAAGAGTGGAATATTTTATTTTACAAGATCAAGGTGATCATTTCGTCGTCAAATCAGACCAAATCCAATAGAAATGGAGATCAGACCAATAATAATTGAATAAGAAACCTAAAAGGCCAAAACCTTTGAAAAAAGAAATACAAAAATAAAAGAACTCAATAGTAATTCTATTAAAAAAAAAAAAAAGATTAAAACTGAAAACTTCCTTAATAGATTGGTTTCATATTGGCCCAATATAACAGATGTAAGCCTCAAGGAGCAAGTAAGTGGAATCGGCAAAGGGTCCGATCTTGGCCCATTCGAATTCCAATTTAATCCGAACCGATCGAAACCCTAGAAATTCAATATATATTCCATCTCCTCGAACCAAGATCCCACCATATATGTGTCCAATAAACTTCACGTGAGAGATTCTTTTGCCCATAAGGAAATTGATTGCTTTAACTTGATGTGTTCTTAACAATCTGTCATGTGAAAAATCCCTACTCTATACCAACAACATGGGTGGTGAAAAAATCATCCTACCCCTTGGTTGGGAGAGATGATTGTCTGCCACAGGTGTGGCGGTGCCGCGAGCGCCGTGCCTACCATCGGATGTTCGCCGCACCACCGCACCCACAGCAAGGGATGTTTTCACCTTGATTGGATGTATATGTGTTTATTTTATAGTGTTGGAAAAAATAGAAGAAAAAGACATCAACATAGAGAAAAAAAAAAATGCAAGAGATCACTACTTACTTGGTCCCATAGCTTATGCGCAGCCAAATGAGAGCATGTGAAGGGGGCATATACATAGATGGGATTTTATTTTATTGGGGGTGGATAGTAATTCTATGCACATGAGTGTATGGGTGTAACCATGTAGGGTTACATGACTAGATAGTGTTATTTTTTCCAAAAACAAGTTATGATTCCTTTGAATTTCTCCTACTTAGGGTATCTATAGTCCACCCAAGTTTCCCTTCTTAGACTTGTGGTCATCTCTCACTTCTGCCCTCTTTTTTCTTTTTATATTTGCCCATTATCTGTACCTCCTTTAGTTTATTGGATTCTAATACTAAAAATGCCAAATGTTTTCCTCTTGGATAAAAAAATGTCAAATTTGTCGTCAGATCCATATACTAATATCAACTTTTGGGAGAGTGTTTCCTACAAAGGCAATGTACGTAAGAGTCTATGATCTATACTAACAAAGAAATTAGTATCATCTATATGGAATCTACGTGATCAGCATGGGAGAGAGAAAATCAGTGTGGATTGTGAGAAGGATATAAATCCATGTGGATTACGAGAGAAATTCAGTTGGAATAAGGAGGGTATAAGAGAATCTATACAAGGGTAATGCAGTGATCTTGTCCCCAACAACCCAAACTCGCAAATCTCACCCCCACTATTACAAATAGAGAACTGGCTTCAGTCTATACTCTAGTAATTAATCCCCACTGGATCATGGAGTACTTTCTTAACCCACTACAAGCATATGGAACTCTTATTGCCTTCATCTTGCTCTGCTTGTCTCTTTGGAGAGCCAAGGCTATTAAGGGTCCGTTTGATTTTGTTTCTTTTGTTTCTGTGTCTAGAAATAGTAGAAACGGTTTTTTCCGTTTTTGCGCTAAGAAACGATTTTTTGAATTATAAAAAGATGTTTGATTTTTCTGTTTCCCGAAACATTTTCAACAATGTAGTGGAATTCAAGATATGAGTGAAGGCACGACGTTGTAGGAATGCAACTCATGAGTGAAAGCACGACATTATAGCTATGTTTCATGGAGATGAGCTTCAGAAGGATGAAGGCAATACGAAACTGTGAACTTCGCTCAACCAGGTTGGAATTGCCGCATTTGGATAACGAAAAGTTTCAACAATGAGTTGGGGTTTGGGTAGGTCGAGTAAAGTATCGGGTTTTTCACAATTTTTTTCGCTCTCACTTGTTTCTAGAAACAGAAAAACAAGTCTAATTTGCTTCTCCATTAATTCTGTTTCCAGACATAGAAATAGATATAAATTTCTAATAAATTTCTATTTCTGTTTCCAAAAACAAGTGGAACGAAACAGAATAATTAAACGGTTTTGAAGGTACTTTTCTGTTTCTGAGGATAGAAAAACGGAAAAACCGTTTCTGGAAACAAAGTCAAAGGGGCCCTAAGAATGATCACAAAACCAAGAGAAGCCAGGCCCCCACACATCTGGTGCCTTACCTATTATTGGCCACCTTCATTTGCTTGGGGGCCCAAATCCCCCACACCGCACCCTCGCAGCCATGGCTGATAAGCACGGCCCTGCTATTACTGTCCCTTCGGTGTGCACCCCACACTGGTTGTAAGCAGTTGAGAGCTGGTCAAGGGCTGCTTCAACACCAAAGACAAAGTTTTTGCTACACGGCCCCGTTTTGCTGCAGCCAAGTACTTGGGGTATAACTACACCATTTCTGGATCCTCTCCTTATGGGACATACTGGCGTGGCATGAGAAAGATAGCCACACTTGAGCTCCTCTCCAAAACCCGCCTTGACAAGTTGAAGCATGTAAGGATCTCTGCTGTAGACTTATCTATCAAAGAATTGCATTCACTTTGGATCAAGGATGGAGGTACCCATCCCGTGATCGTAAGGGTGTTAATTGGTTCGGTTTTGGTTATCTAATTTAATTTCGATTTGATTCAAGATACAAAATTTATAAAGTTAAATTGAATCAGTTCGATTCAGTTTCAATTTTTGTTCGATTTCATTAACTTTTCCTTGCTCGGTTTTAATTCTATTGCATATTAAGTTTAAGTTCTATTTTAGATGTTTGGACAAATTTTTTACATCTTCATCTACACCCGTCTTCCACCCCCCCACCCCAAAAAAAGAGTATTTGTTAGTGCCGCAATCTACGAAACTTTTTTCAAATCTTGAAAAGGAAAAGAATTTACGATCCACATTGATTGATAGTATAATCTTATTTGGTTCGAAAATAGGTAATTCGGTTCGATTCAACGATTTTGATTTCATAACCAAAATAAAATAAAATCAAACCAAAAATGATTCTAGGTTTTGAAATTCGATTTGATTTGATTTTAAAAGATTGATTTCAATTTCAATCTTCAATTTTGATTCTAAATTGACACCCTTATGTGAAAGTGGAGATGAGGCAGTGGTTTGAGCATCTAAGCTTAAACTTAATCACTGAAATGATTGCCAGAAAACGATATTATGGTAACATCATAACGGGGTACAAGGATGAGGCCCAAAGATTCATAGGGGCCATTGCTCAACTCATGTATATATCTATTTGGTGTGTTCATAGTTTCAGAAGCACTTCCCTATTGCGAATGGTTAGACTTTGGGGGACATATCAAAGCAATGAAAAATATTGCAATTGAATTTGACTCTTTACTTGGAAATTGGCTGGAAGAACATCCTCTCAAGATTGTCAAGAAGGAGTAGGGGCCTGCTGGTGAAGAAAGTGAGCTTGATGATTTCATTGATGTGATGCTCTCAGCTCTCCCCGAAGACAATTTCCAGTCTAGCTACGACCGTGATACCATTATCAAGGCAACCATACTGGTAATATGTTCATCATGTGTGAGCTAGTATCCAGTTATTGTATATGTTCAGATTAACGTGTGAGTATTAATTGGCACGCTTCAATTAATCACCTTAAAGTATAAAGTGTATTGTAGGTCTAATAGTGATTGGGCCTTATTATAGAAGTGACCCAATTACTCTAACTTTTGGTTTAGTCATAAGGATAGCTATGCCCATTAGTAGCTGTCGACAACCCGTATAAAGAATGTAGTAGACAAGACTAAAAAAATGAAACTACAGGAGTTGTTCGTCAAAAAATATAGATATGGGTATGATTCATTGGTTGAATATTCTATTAATATTATGGTAAAAGAGTGGGTGCACGTCGTTGAGGTACCCACCCTATGATTGTCTCTCTCCCGCACCCTATAAAAATACCATCCTACCCCTCCTTACCTACCCTTCCCATTAGTCAGGGTCGCCAGCTTATCTGGAGCGACCAACATGCCCAACCTCTACCTAATACTATTATTCGTGTTCCTTTGATCCATCATATTAATCCTTCTAAAATTTCTATCACAGTCTACATTGGATTACAATATTATTTGAATGTTTCTTTTATTTTATTAATTTGTGGTGTGTTGCTAAATCTCTCTATCTTCACTATATTACACAGCAATTCATCACAGCTGCTGTCGATACAACATCTGTCCCCCTTATATGGGCAGTGTCTTTACTACTGAACAATCGCCAAATGTTGCAAAGAGCCCAAGATGTGGAAGAATGTGATATCAAGAACCTACCATACCACAAAGCCATCATAAAGGAAACGTTGCGTCTTTGCCCTCCTGCACCTCTAACACTACCACATGAGGCCATGGAAGACTGTGAAGTGGGTGGCTATCATGTTCCCAAAGGCACTCAATTAGTTGTAAACCTATGGAAATTGCATAGAGATCCTCGTGTGTGGCCAGACTCATATGAATTCAAACCTGAGAGATTTCTCACAACTCATGCAGATATAGACATTAGGGGCCAGCATTTTGAGTTGATCCCTTTTGGGTCTGGCATACGATGGTGCCCAGGTTTCAACTTGGCCACACAGGTCTTGCACTTGACACTTGCCCGTCTATTGCACACATTTAACTTGAACACCATTTCTAATTTGCCAGTGGACATGAGTCACATGACTAAAGGCTTAGGCATCACTATGCCTAGAGCAACTCCACTAGAAATCCTTCTCTCCCCACGACTTCCTTCTGAGCTGTACTAAATATAAAGATACCTACAGAAATTAAAGATGAATTTGGATTTTCTTCCCACGTGTTGATTTTTTCATATGGGATCTCACCGTGTATGAAGAATCAGATCATAATGTATTGTTTTTATCTAAATTCCCTTCTAATGTAATGTTAAGTTTATCGACGGCACTGACCTGCTTTTGAGTGGGGTTGTGTGATGGAGGCTCATGAACCCTAACCCTAAAACCAATGAATTAAGGCTAAGAAATGTGGAAATAGAACCAGAGTGTGTGCACAGAAAAATAGGGTTCAATATAGAAGGTTAATAACTCAACAACCAAGCTTCTGTTGGGGCTGAAAATCTGTTCAAGTGAAGTTTCTAACGAGAAAAATCATTGATATCTCATGGAAAGACTAGAGGTAAGTTCCACTGGTCTTTTGCCATTAAAAAAAAGGTAATTTTTTTTTTTTTTGGGTAAGGACATAACTTTAATTACTAGAAGAAAACCTGACAGGATGCGGGAAATAAGGGTTTCAATTTCTAACCGAAATAGAATACAGAATTCAAAACCGAGCCAAAATAATCAAATTGAATCGAACCGAGTATGCTCCTTGGTTCAGCTCGATTTCAGTTTAAGGTATAAAAACCATTGGTTCGAACCAAAATCGAATCAAATTGCTCTCAAAACCAAAAAAATGAAAAAACCCTAGTATCATGAGGAGAGATTTTTTAAGTGGTAAGTGTTTTTGTAATTTATCATCACATATTTACATGCTAAGACAATTTTGGAGTTAGCAATGGTTATAAGGCCCATAATTTGAGTCCATTATGACATTTGATACATCACAGTCATGGTCCAAAAGTGAAATTATTTTCATAATAAAATTAAAATCGGGGTAAAAAATTGAATTAAAATTGTATATAAGAATCGAATTGAAATCGAAACCTAACCAAGACAAATTGAATCGACTTGAATATCTAAATACAGAACCGTTTTGGTTCTTGATTTGGTTTTGGCCCACCTTATCATAACTAGGAACCAAACTGAAAACGAACTGAACTGAAACTGAACCCATTGACACCACTGAAAAAGCAACAATCCCAGAATCAGCCAAAAAAAGGGACAAAAAACAGAATGAGGGATAAGACCAAAATGAGAGAGAGAGAGAGAGAGAGAGAGAGAGAGAGAGAGAGAGAGAGAGCTGTGAGCAGCAAAAGCAGCAGCCATTTTTGCTTGACGCAAAGTATGTTTGAATTGGTGATTTCGACTTGCTTATCTATAGCTTCTGGCAAATGTACTCTTCTTTTCCCGTCCATAACAAATTACCGAACCTGATTGATCTACAATCGACACCTACGTACCTAACAAAAAACCCAATCACCTAAACATGTGAATAGGGCGCGTGATGAGATGGCCCAATTTTTTCTATGGTCAATCGGGTGTTGCCCACTTGCCCGTATTGGCCTCCAAACTAAAGGAATGGCAGCGAGGGATTGGGGTGGGGGGATAAAGGTTGTCTAACTTGTCAAGCATTTGAAGGGAACTCCTTTGGACTTAGTTCAGTACCCTACTACAACTGGCAACCATTCAGACAAGGCAAGAGATGACTAACTAGTTTAGCAATAAAACAAATAAGAGAAAATGATGGTCATACTCATGTTGAGTTTCCTTCTCTGTTTTTGGTAAAGTGAGGTTCCTTCTCATATGCCCTTCGCAACATGTCTATGTTTTTTTTTTTTTTTGGTAGAACACATGTCTATGTTGAGTTAGAGGAATTGGCCACTTTTCAGTTCTCTCTCTCCTGTAAAATATTTTGCTGAAGTTGAACGAACTTTCCTGTTATTAGGGTTAGGAGTTTTTTTTTTTTTTTTTTTTAAGATTTTACCCATGTTCGATACTGATGCTAATTTGGATCATATAGGAATCGATATCAATCTCAGCCAATAAAGATATGA
>NC_056558.1:6277567-6328761 GCF_013358625.1 Macadamia integrifolia | reverse complement strand
TTTTGTAAAAAGGGTTAAGAGTCAAAGAAATGAAATAATTCATTTTTTCTTCAAGTTTATAAATATATATATATATATTTTTTTTTTAAGTTTTAGTATTTTTTAAAATATTTTTTTAGTTTTTAACATATTTTAATATACCTTTTGAGATTCTATTTCTTTGGCTACGAGTTGGGATAGCATAAAAGTCTTAACAACAAAATATTATACTTTCCTCTTTTCTACCCTTTTTTTTTTAGGTACAAGATCTTTCATACCCATTATCCATATCATTAACTTTTTTTTTTTTTTTAATGGGGACAGGGGCGGGGACGAGGGCGGGGGGCAGGGGAGGAGGCAGTATAAGAAAGGAATTTGAAAAATGGTATTAGCTATATGCCTACCTTGTTGGTGCTTCAGTTGCATTCCCATTAGCAATCATTTTCTCTTCAATTTCTTTTGTTTTTTGTTTTTTTAATTTTTTCTTTTTTGGGGGGTGCGGTTTACTTGTACAACCCTAGACCCCTATACCATGACTAGATTGCTTGATACTTTTAAGGTTTGAAAATATTACTTGAAGCCCTAAGAAATCTGATGGTGCTAGTCTACTATTAATGATTGAATAAAAAATAACTATTTTACCTTTATGAGTTATTCAACTTTTAAGGTTTTTTTTTTTTTGGTAATTCCACCCAACCTCCCTTTACCCTTCTTCTCCATCTTCGGCTCCCCTTTGCGAAATATTCAAACCGATGTACATGGAATCATAGTTTTAAAAATCGGATCATCGATATTGATCCACACGTAGGGTATAAAAGCAAAATGGTCTAAAATACCTTTTTTTCATTTTAAAAAGAGGTAAATCCATCCGATCATGACCAATACCAATCGATTGAGACTGATCCCAAATTATAAAACCTTACATGGGATTTCTTACAGTGTCATATACCTAACCCTTCTACCAAAAATTAAAAAAAATATATAAAAGATTTACTTAACCCAACCCAAGGATTCAGTTATTGGTTATTGGACAATATCAATATTGTATCCATTTCGGTCAATTTTATCTTTATTTTTCAGTTTTTCTTCTTTTTTTTTTTTTAAGATTTTACCCATGTTCGATACTGATGCTAATTTGGATCATATAGGAATCGATATCAATCTCAGCCAATAAAGATATGATACGGTCAATATAACTAATCCGATAGCAATACTTAGAACCATGACCCAACCCTAACCCTAACCCCCACTCCCACCCCCACTTTTATAAATAATAAGGGACCTTGGCTTCAGTCTGCCAGTAATTAATCCTTCACTTGATCATCATGGAGTACGTTGTTAACCCAAAAAAGGCAATTGGAACGCTTATTGCCTTCATCTTGGTCTGCTTATCTCTTTGGAGAGCCAAGGCCATTAAGAAGGATCACAAAACCAAGAGAAGCCAGGTCCCCACACCATCTGGTGCCTTACCAATTATTGGTCACCTCCATTTGCTTGGGAGCCATAACCCAAAACACCGCACCCTCGGAGCCATGGCCGATAAGTACGGCCCAGCTATCATGCTCCGCCTTGGTGTGTATCCCACATTGGTGGTGAGCAGTTGGGAGCTGGTCAAGGACTGCTTCACCGCCTCCAACTGGAAAGTTTTTGCTACACGGCCCCGTTTTGCTGCGGCCAAGTACTTGGGCTACAACTACGCCATTTCTGGATCCACTCCTTATGGGACATACTGGCGTGGAATGAGAAAGATGGCCACACTTGAGCTCCTCTCCAAAACCCGCCTGCACAAGTTGAAGCATATAAGAGTCTCTGTTATAGACTTATCTATCAAAGAATTGTACTCACTTTGGGCCAAGGATGGTGGTACCCATCCTGTAAAGGTAAGGTGTCAATCGGTTTGGTTTTAATTATTCTGTTAAGTTTCAATTTAGTTCAAGCTATGAAATTTATAAACCTGAATTGAATTGGACCAATGATTTTTATTTTGTTTCATTAATTTTTTCTAGTTCGGTTTTAATTCGGTTATATATATATATATATATATATATATATTGTGATAACTAAAAATTCATTCATATAAAAATATGAAATATACAAGGCTTGGATATGAAATATTAAGAACCAAGGAATGAAATATGACCATGTTGTATGACATGCCATAGACAAGGACGGTCTTCAAGGCTAGATTTTTTTTTTTTTGCTGACGAGGGGTATCGAAGGCCTGACTAATCCCACGGGCCCATAGTGACCCCACAACCTCATGGACCAGGTCATACCATGGTTGAATGAGAAACATTCAATTTTCATTGAAATTAGTGAAGAGCACTAAACACCCTGTGTGAGTGGCTCAAGGTGTACCTAGTGGGAGTCAAACTTAGGATGTCCAAGTTTACGAATTGTACAAAGTTCATTGCTCACCAACTGTACTACTCCCTTGGATTTTCAAGGCTAAAGTATAAATAAAGTTAAAAGATTCCTTAATAAACTTGTTGTAGACACAATTTATAATACTATAAGACCCATGTCTTGGGGAGAATAAAAAAGAATGATGGGCATGGGTTGCAAGGCAGGAGGGGCCATGGCCGATAGAACCTTACGTGGAATGGGCAGGGCAGACAAAACTCCATATGGAATGATGGGTGACGTCTTGTCTGGTCCCACATTCTGGAATGTTCATGTGTCAGCACATGAACATGGCATGGATACTCCGATCCAAAATAGCCGAGGTATGAGTATGATCACCAGCTCTCATATTAAGTTTAAGTTATATTTTAGGTGTTCGGGCCAACGGCCAACCAACTTTTTATATCTTCGTCGACAAAAATCTTATTTATTAGAATCATAATCTATCAAACTTTTTTCATTCATTAAAAGAATAGAATTTATCATTCACATTGAATTAATTAAAATATATATATATATATATCATTTCATCTGGTTTCTTATTCGATTCAAAAATAGACAATTCAATTCAGTTCAATGATTTTAGCAATGAAATCAAAATCGAATCAAACTGAAAAAAGATTCTAGGATTTGAAATCAAAATCGATTTTCCTATTTTCGATTCTCGATTCTAAATTGAAACCCTTTTGTGCAGGTGGAGATGAGGCAGTGGTTTGAGCAAATGAGCTTAAACATAATCACTGAAATGATCGCCAGCAAACGATATTATGGAAACATGATAACAGGGTACAAGGATGAGGCCCAGAGATTCAGAAAGGCGACTGCTCAACTCATGTATTTTTTTGGGATGTTTGTAGTTTCGGATGCACTGCCCTATTGTGAATGGTTAGACTTTGGGGGACATATCAAAGAAATGAAGAATGTTGCTACTGAATTTGACTCTTTAATTGGAAATTGGCTGGAAGAACATCGTCTCAAGATTGCCAAGAAGAAGAAGAAAGGGGCAGCTGGTGAAGAAAGTGAGCTTGATGACTTCATTGATGTGATGCTCTCAACTCTCCCCGAAGACAATTTCCAGTCTAACTATGACCAAGATACCATCATCAAGGCAACCGTACTGGTATGCACATATATATATATATATATATATTCCTTACAATTAATTTATGTTTCTCATAAAAGATTAAAAAAATATATATTAAAACAAAAAATGTTTGGAATTACAATTGGGATGAGCTCCTAGTTTAGTGGCAGGTTGCTAAGCTGTAGAGCACTAGCGTAAGTCTAGGGAAAGTTTATCGACCCATTTAAGTTATCAGTCCTCACAGGCTAGGCATGGTCCCATTTATAAACAGTCGATCAGGTGTTGATCTAAAATCGAGCTTTAGACGGACTATTAGGTCATTCATTTCTAAATGGGTTTTAAATGAACTTTAAACATGTTAGGCTAAGTTAGAGGCTCTAAGCGGGCTCTAAATGAGATTTAAACCTGTCAAACTGAGTAAAGGGGCTCTAAACAGGATTTTAAAGTGTCCGACTGAGTCAAGCTCTTAGGCATTCAATCCAGGTTAGGTGACTATAGGGTTGGACTCTTGCACCAAAAACTACCGACCGTTATTCAATCTAGTTTTAGGTTTTTTAGGTTAGGCTCGCTTGGGCCTGGATTTGACACCCCTAGTCCCTCAGTTGGTCTTGCCTAGCCTAGTGGCTCTTAAACTAGCACACAAAAATATATATATATATATATATATTTTTTTTTTTTTAATATTCCTTATATATTGTGTGTTGTTGCTGCTAAAAATCTATTTCATTATACTACACAGCAATTCATCACAGCTGCCGTGGATACTACATCAATAGCCATGACGTGGGTAGTGTCCTTCCTCATGAACAATCACCATGTATTACAAAAGGCCCAAGATGAGATAGCCATCCATGTTGGCAGAGATAGGAATGTGGAGGAAAATGATATCGAGAATCTACCTTACCTCAAAGCGATCATAAAGGAAACGTTGCGAATCTGCCCTCCTTCACCTCTAGGATTACTACACGAGGCCATGGAAGACTGTGAAGTGGGTGGATATCATGTACCCAAAGGCACTCGTTTAGTTGTAAATATATGGAAATTGCATCATGATCCTCATGTGTGGCCAGACCCACATGAATTCAAACCAGAGAGATTTCTCACTACACATGCAGATATAGATGTTAAGGGCCAGAATTTTGAGTTGATCCCTTTTGGCTCTGGCATACGATGGTGCCCAGGTTTTGACTTGGCCACACAGATCGTGCACTTGGCACTTGCTCGTCTACTTCATGCATTCAACTTGGATACCCTTTCCAATTCTCCAGTGGACATGACTGAAGGCTTAGGCATCACAATGCCCAGAGCAATTCCACTAGAAATCCTTCTCTCCCCACGACTTCCTTCTGAGCTATACTAGCCAAAACACTAAAAATTAAAGATACATATATAAAAAAAAATTGAGTTTCGATCCTCTCCCGACGTGGTGACCTTCTTACATGAGATCTCACCGCTTATGAGAAAACTTAAACTAAAGATTTCATCTTGGATTGGTGTCAATCCTGTATGCCTTATGTTTTTTGTTGTTCAATAAGATTTTTCTTCCACAAAATATTAGTGGTGTAATTGAATGCATCAAAATATCACCATGTGTTTTCAGCCCTCTATGTATTGACATGGAAGTTCTTGTAATTCTCTTATGAACATATAATTTTTTAAGCTTTATTTTACCACTTGAATATCTCTAATTCGGCTGAAATTTGACAAGTGATCGAAAGACCTTGGTATGTATTAGTTCACAAAATATGGACCTTATCGAAATCCCATGTTGTAGATTTTTGGGCAGACCAGATAAATTTTACCTTCATTTTATTGTTAAAAAAAATAATAATAATAAATAAATAAATTAGTGTCATTAATTACAGGTGTAACAACTTCTAGTGACATGAGGATATTCACAAATAAGTCATGATCTGGACACTTTATTTGTTTGGTTAGCTCTAATATAAGTGGCCGAAACACCTTGAAATGTACTTGTTCACAAAAATATGGACCCTATCGACATGCCATGTTGTAAATTTTTGGACAGATCAGAAAAATTTTACCCTCGTTTTACTGTTCAAGTAAATCAGGCCCCGATTAGCCCATCTACAGCATAATCAGCACATATAGAGACCATTTATAGTCCAATTAGGTCGCTTATAATTTGATTATTATGAGCTCAATATGAACCAGTAACTAACCAATATCGCTTATAATTTGATTATTATGAGCTCAATATGAACCAGTAACTAACCGATCGAATATGGATAAGTCCATACCTACCTTATGAAGTCCGATTAACTAAATGGTGCAATCAGTATGAAAAATCTTAAATTGATTAGGAACCAATTGTATAAGTCCATACGTAGCCTATGATGTCTGATTAACTAACTGGTGCAACCATCATATGAAAAATCTTAAATTGATATGAACCAATTAAGTTCAATCAAACCCGACCTTTAGAATATGGTTTTATCTTTAGTTTCATTAAATAAATAACAAAAATAAAAACAAAAAGAAAGAGAGAGTATACTATTGGGCTGATTTTATGCCCTACTACTTAGCGTGTTCTTGATCCTGACACCTCGCTAATACCATAGCAGTTAAATGATACAGACCAAGGGTAAAAATGTCAAAAGAACCTGCTTTTTCTTTTTCTTTTTTTAAATAAAGGTATTTCTGTTCAATATGGACAATTACCGATATCATATCGATTTTCAGGATGACTGATACCCCCAATCTGATACCATGCCTACACAAGCTTACAATTGTGCCAAATATAACTAAGTAGCGAACTTACTTTTCATAGATGGGTAGCCCAATAATTTGTGGATTTGATTCTATTGGGTTGATTTGTAAGCCTACATTCTATGCTACTATTTCTCATTTATGAAAAAAAAGGAACTTTAGGTGTTTCCATAACAACACTAGAATTAAAAAAATTAATTGTTCGAGACAATGATGTAGCTCTCTATCGTTATCAAGGGTGGAAAATGAGAGGAATAAGTTTTTGGTGGAGAAGTGGGGAGTCCAAGTTATATGGATTATGCAAATGCCACATGGTTGTTCATGGGTAAATCACTAAATCCAGCGCAAGGTATTGCAGCTCTTCATTGTGATGGTTCTCTTGATCAAGGTATAGCTTCGTATAATGGTATTGTGAGGTGCACTAATGGATTGCCTATCTTCACCTTAGATGTTTCTCTTCTTAGCATGGAGCTTTGCGCTATTTATCAAAAATTGAAATTGTGCATGGAGCGGAATATTCGAAAGATATTAATCTCTTCTTACTCTAAATCGGCGGTAGATATCTTGCAAGGTAATTCCCATAGTCCATAGTCTGTGTTGTATCTGAGGAGGTCATTTTTCTAGTTTGTGTTGTTTTGAAACTTGCTATTATGAGCATGTTTGGAGAGAGTTGAATCAACCTGTGGACTACATGGCTTGTATTCCATCCAGAAGGGATGACCACATTATATTGTCATTTAGTGAGTCGTTTAAATAAGGCTGCATCTTATTGTCACCAAAATAGTGAAACGAGAAGTTGTAATTTTCTCGTAGAAAAAAAAAAAATGTAATCTTCTTTATTACCTCTAGTCTTATTCATAAAAGATAGTAATGCAGAACATTTAAAAAAAAAAAGGGTTTATATAATAATTTAAAGTTATTTGTCATTATATCATTAATAAAGGCATCATAAGTAAGCATGTGAAATAATATGATATGTATCCACATTGAAAAAGAAAATGTTAAACTAAAGAGCAAAAAAAAAAAAAAAAAAAAGTAAAGTTACATCTTTTTTTCATTGATCATCACAAAATTTTCCCTTTAAATAATATCCGATTAATAATAGGATAGATATGGAATTAATTATATCCGATCTTTAAAGATCCATCCAATTATAAATTTTGCGTATATATAAAAATAAACATAAAATATGTATATTACATATGAGTAATATATGACATATGATACATCATGTAGTCATCTATATGTATGGATTCGGGAATCATTTTATTACTTATTGTGGGGCCATTAGGGAATGGTTGATGGCAAATGGAAGGGTTTCTTGGATAGATAATATCTTAATTAAAAACATAATAATAATAATAATAATAATAACAAGTGGATATATCTAATTAATATTTACAAAAAAAGGATATACCTAATTAATAAAAGAGAAAAACAAGCACAAAAGACAGAATGGCTCCTACTTTCAAATACAAAGACAGCAAAATGACCGTCTCACTCCTCATGAAATGTTGAAATTCCATCTTTATTGATGGTTCCGCATGCACTCGCTGTCCTTTAGAGAACCCTCTCTCTTAATAAAAGTATAGTATGTAATCAAATGAAAAAGATATGGAGTGAAAAATTATGTATACCATGCGGATATTTAATTGGACATGAATATCCTAATTAATTCTCTATTCAATTTCCACCTAAAACTTAACTTGATCGTAATTTATTATGAAAATATCCTAAAACTATGGGAGTTGAAGACTCTTCAATTTTTTCCAAATTGACCCTTCTTAAATATTCTTTTTTCAGCAAACTAGAAGTATATCCAATATGTAAGTATGGTAGGAGTGATATGCACAAAAAAATGTTGTAGGAGTCATATGCATAAAAATGATATGAATGATAATATATTAGGTTTCAATTGAGGGCTTCAATGCAAAGACCTATCATATTAACTAATTATTGTAATTTTTTTCTTCTAAATTAATCTTACTATTTTCCTTTTCCTTACAATCCTGTAAAGAATGCCATGGAATTGCCATTCTTATTCATTGTCCTTTCCAATCCTATGATCCATCTGTTTGGTCGATATTTCTATTCCTATCATAAATGCAGGAGTTGGATGGAGAGAGTTAAAGTGTTTGACATGGACTTGGTGTTTATCCATGTCTAACAAAAAAAAAAGTATTTATCCAAGTAAATCAATCCAATAAAAAATTCAAATAAAACACAAAAGATACACGTTGGATTAAGATATTTAACTCTTTAAAACTAGCCATCAAGGAGAGAGTACTCGGCTCTTTCATTCCGCATTGAGTTATTCACATCTAGTGTGGAATTGTTTGTTGTTGTCATATGAGATTTCAACAATCTCTTCTTCTACGTCGGAACACACTTGAAACTTAAGATCTTCCCTAATGGATTATCTCCATCTTTCAAGGCACTTCATTTCTTCTAGGTTTGATACCACCTATAAAACTCAACTAGAACTCATCTTAAATGCTAACCATTCATGAGAATGTTCTGGAGTAAACCTTCACATAAGACTGCTCACATTCCATATAGAATCATTACTTTTGCATGAAACCCCAACATTGAATATTTCACAAGAATTATCAAATGAGAAGCCAAAAAAGGGATTCATATACATATCATAGCTTTAAAACCTTACACCTCAAAAATGTGAAATTTTCAAACTTAATAACTAAACAAGATATCTCAATAAACCAAAAACTATCATTGCAAACACAACTGGCCAACCTAAAGAAATAAAAAAAGAAAAAAAAAATTGTTAGATTACCACATCTAGGTGATGAATTAGTGATTCCAATAGTTAGGCTATAAAGTCATCACCAAATTAGTAATATAAATTCATCATTTTGTAATGTCCCATTTGTTCATACACCAAACCCAACCAATTGAGCAAAACCTATCAACCAAAACTGAAAAAAGTGGGTGAAGACACAAGTGATTATCATCACCCTTCATGAAGCTTTTTAAAGCTGTATTTTGTTGGTACGTCCTTTTCTTTAGGGCTTGTGATAATACTAAATGATAAATTCTCATATGGCCATTAGCTTCAACTTTACTTATATTTTCCAAAAGAGGGTCCTTCACCCTGGCCCCCTTTGTTAAGTTTAAACTTCTTGTCAACTTCATTCTTCTATTGAAAATCATTCTCTTTACAAAAAGCTAATTAGACCCATCACCTTTGTAGGACCAATTTAATTTGTGGGTTCCATTTTTATATCCTTAGAATATGGTATGTTGTAACATGTGGGTAGACCACTTTTAATGAGGTTATTAAAGGAAACAAAAGAATTTCAAGGGTGTTCTATAAACAATGTTTCAGAGATGGAGTAGCTGAGAGCATTTAACAGAAACCGGTGGTGTGAGTCATGAAGGTGTTGTGGAAAGCGAGGTTTGTCAATGCTCATCTTAATGCTATCATCTTTAAGTTCTGCATTTAAGAGAATTCAGGTTGAGTTAATGAAGGCTGGTAGAGATGAACCCTAACCACAATGATCTCTCTCTCTCTCTCTCTCTCTCTCTGGACTTTTTAACTCTTGGCCCCACCTTTGGAAAAACCCTAGCAGTTACAAACTTGTTACCTGTTAATCCCACTTGAGGGTTTCCTAGATTTATTTGATCTTGTAGGTGATGCAGCTAGGCTCACCTGAATAGTTAATGTAAGCTGAGGATCATGTCTACTTCAAAAGAAATCTACTTTACTACAACAATAAAGACATTATTAACTTGGATAAATTAATTTTTAAGAAGGGTTATTAAAACTTTGTTTTTACTTAAGTAATCTACATGCATGGCTTCTTCATATAACCAATCTAAAGATTTTTGGTGTTCAACTACCCCATTTGTTCACTTAGGTATAAGAAACAAACGAATGCATTCATGTTAAGTACAGGTCTACCAAACATTCATAATAACGTAAAGAAAATGAAATAATAGGTGCAAGAGGAACATATGCTAATGAATACATAAGACATGGGAGAGGTTTTCCACGACATCAGAGTGTAGTTTCTCACAAGTCTGAATCCTCTTCTTACACGGTGACTTCTCCACATAGGATTCTCATCATCCATAGGGTATCATACTATGAGTTAATGTGCATTAATTGCTTTGGCACTTGGTTTAATTGGTTAGTACTTGGGTTGTGGGATCCCATGTGGGGAGGATAACTCCTCTCCTGCGTGAAGTAGGTTGATCCTAACTCGTTTCTCATTAATAGGTTCTGTGGGAAACGGTTCATATACAATGGTATCTAATTTGCAGAGAGAGAATTCATGGCATGGATTTTGAGGTGTGGGATGGAATTTGCACACCGACATCGTAGGAATCTTTTCCATGTGATCAACGTCTTTGGTCTTTGGTCGATCTATATATGTAGTTAACCCCATTTAGTTGGGATAAGGCTAAGTTGTTGTTGTTATATATATACTGGATTTCTAGGGTTAATTGGCCAATCCCTAACCAATCTAGACTAAATTTCAACCCGAATTGAAATCCCTTAGGACTGATGATCCGGATCTCGATTCCATTCTTTCAAACCCTACATATGAAATATGGTAGTAGTGACATGGAGTACCAACTACCAATATTTGAAACCCGGTCTAGTCCTCAAGCCCATTCTGCTGACCAGCTTTCTGGGTCTGGGTTCAGTCAAACCGGTCAACAAAATCAGTTTGATCCATTGGTTCAATTATGAATTATGGAAGTCGATTCAACAGTTTGTGGCTGAGTCATCAGGTTGAGTTAGTGAACTGAGCCGGTTTTAGACATTGTGAAATTGATGAAGTCATGATTAATGAACACATACTGTATAGCTGGGCCTGTATGTTAGTGTTGAAAAGGGTGTTGGGTTGGTGGTCAAGCCGGCAAAGAAGACGAAAAAGAAGAAATATTGAATGAATGGTTAAAGACTTCAGACTTACAGGTTACAACCATTCATTTTGGCTTCTAAGTTAAAATAGGTATTTTGGAGACACAGCGTTTGGTTAAAGGAATTTCAGTAATTAGAGAGAGAGAGAGAGAGAGAGAGTTTAATTCAAGAGCCATGGGGGTTGTAGTTGTTTTAATAGGTGGAGGATTGAGGGTACAGGAAACTTTTAAAGTGTTGGTTCTATGGGTTACCAAATTTAGGAACTTGGGAGTTAATGAAGAGCGATAGGCATTTAAGCATTATTCAACTGTAACCAGTCTCCCTTATTTAATAGCCTTTTCCAAACTCTCTCTCTCTCTCTCTCTCTCTCTCTCTCTCTCTCCAGTTGAAGGGTCACCGACTGTAATAACTCATTCATGTCTGGTTCGGCTTGACGAGAGTGGATCAAGTCCTCGAATCATTCTCGTATGGACCTGATCTGCATAAATAGAATCCACTCAACAATCAACTTTTTAGTGGATTCTATCTGTATGGATCAACCTATACAAAAATGATTTCATACGAGAACTTGATCTACACTCCGGCTTAACTAAGCTCTCATGCATGTTAAAACTATCTATTGATGGTATGTAAAGTGTCAATCTAGAAACAGAACTGAAAATCAGAACCGGTCAATTAAATTCAAACCAAATTGAACCATTTGATTTAGGTTTCAAAATGTGGATTTTTTTTTTTCGATTTTGGTTTCATGATTGAACCCATCAAATGGAACTGAATTACTTATTTTTAAACCAAATAAATCATATTTTTAAAAAATATTTTAGTCAATATGAATGATAAATTCTATTCATTGTTTAAAGTTTGAAAAAAAAAAAAAAAAAAAACAATTGGTGAATTATGACCTAACAAATACAAAGTTTTTTTGTTCTTAAAGATGTATAAAGTTCGTCATAACATCTAAATGGGGATCAAATCGAATACAAATCGGATAAAAACCAAATCATGAATCAAACAAACCAAATAGAACCAAGTTGGTTCGATTCTGATTTGGATAATAGGTTCTTATTTCGTTTTGATTTTCGCATACTGTATCTTAAACCAAATCAAAAAAATCAAAATTGAACCAATTGACACCCTTACAATAATCCTAATTTTAAAAACGGCTTGAGGTTGATGCAAAACTAGATTAGCCAAGTTGGAAGAGCAAAAGGATCCACAAAGGGTGGGCCCTTATTAATGTCTCCTAAATTTACTCCATTAGATTTCTCACTCTTAATTCTTTGCCTGCAGTCATCTATATAACCACCATTACTTCACCATTCGATCAAACCAAAGAGTTGCAGAGAGAGAGAGAGAGAGAGATCCATCCATGGTTTCTTTTCAAACACCAGTCTCTCCAAATCAAAGAAAAATGATTTCTCAGTTTGAGAATTCATCAAAGAAGAGGAGATGGGAAGAGATAGAAGAAGAAGCCAAAGAGGATGTCGAGAAGCATTCAAACACAACATCAAAGGAGTCTGATATTGAGCTCCACCTGGAACAGAAACCCTTACCTTTGGAGTGGCAACGATGCCTCGATATCCAGGTAGAGATCTTTAAATGCCAAAAGTGGAAATATCAAATCAAATATATCATTCTTTAAATTTAATACTTCATTTATTAATTCTCTTTTTAATCTTTGCAGTCTGGGAAGATACACTTCTACAATACTAGGACCCAAAAAAGAACCTCTAAAGATCCAAGGCAAAGCCCAGATGGAAATGGATCAAGTATTCCCAAACATGTAAGCTTAGACTTGGAACTCAACCTCCCATATGAATCATTGAAGACCCATAATTCAGATGATAATTGGGCCAAACAAGAACCGGTTCGGAAATCGATGGGTTCGGGACTATCCTTGGAGATGGATCAGCCAGAAATGGTGGCAACAGTGTGTTACCGGTGTCATATGTTGGTTATGTTGTACAAGTCATCCCCTTCATGCCCAAGCTGCAAGTTCATGCACCCACCAGATCACCAAAGTCCTCTAACCCTATTTAAAAGGCATAGGCTCTTGTGTTGTAAGCAGGACTAAGGACTAATAGGACCATAGCCTTATATGGCTCTACAGTAGTCAGCCTATATGTATCTTTCCAATTAAATGTCATCATCATCTCTCTAACCCTCCAGCATAGATGAAAGAAAAGCAAATTGAAGATTAACAGAAATAGAAATAATACTATAGGATATATGAGACTTATGTTTGTTTGAAGTGGATGTAATTTTCAACTACTACTATGGTCTATGACTCTGGGGTAGTGTAAAATGTAAATATACATCAAGTGTGTGCAGCATTACACAAGGGATCTGTTTTGATAAGCTTTCTTCTGGGTGTTATGTCCTAGAACTTTAAAGTTGGGATCAGCTCTCAGTACCGGTTTCATTCACGTACTGTGGGGAGGTGATACATGTTCTTTTAGTTGTCATAAGGTACCCGTGCTTGGTGATCACACTATAGGGGATCCCACCATCCATGGGGTATCTTAATTCGAAATTTACATTTTATCTGATGGAATGTGAAATCTTAATTTTTCAATGCTCTCTCTCTCTCTCTCTCTCTCTCTCTCTCTCTCTCTCTCTCTCTCTCTCTCTCTCTCTCTCTCTCTCTCTCTCTCTCTCTCTCTCATTACACACTTCAAACAAGATAAAGAGATCTCTGAGCAGATAGGGTTTTCTACGTTCACTTGCAGCTATTTTTTGTTTTTTGTTTTCTCTGATGTTTAAGGGTGACTATTCAGAGGTCGGCCATTAAGTAAGGAATTGGAGCTTCAATTTGAATTACGTTTAGGCCTGGATTAGGTAATGCTGTTTCAAAATTTACCAAAAAAAGTTATCTCCGAAATGTGATGGTATTCCCTACGCTCTCGGAACCCTCCACCACCCCGCCAAAAAAAAAAAAAATAGAAACCCTTTTTTTCTTTGGTAAAAAAAAAGAAAAGTACAGAGAAGATGGAGAAACCACCCATCCTTTTTAAATACTTTATTGCCTAGCAGAATAGATCATCTATGTTCCAAGATAACCAAAGCAATATTTAAATGGAAGAATGAGTTTTATCTGGGAGCATAGCATATGTCAGTGCCTTTCTTAATTTCTCTCTCTGTCTACTCTCCCAATGAAATGACATAGAGAGATAGACTCAGGGTAATCTCTTCGGCTTGTCTGTGGCATATTAGCTCTATCATCTTTGATTGTCTGAAGTTGATTCCCTTCTTCTGGGTAGTCTCCTTCAGTCATTGCCTTAGCCAGGCCAATTTTTTGTAGTTGATTCTTCTGCACAGGAGGCTGCTTCCTCTCAGTCTTTGTTCTTTCATCTGTTTTGATACCCCTCCATTGGAGGCTGGTTTGTTTCTAATTTTTTATTGTCCTGAGACTTCGTTTTTACGGTAATAAAGTATTTTTTGTTAAAAAAAAAAAAAAGAGATAGACCCAAAGAGTACTAGCATACACTGTACTCCCAAGCAAAGAACTACTCCTCTGTTTTCATGGTCAAAAAGAGCTTTCTAAAAACTAGGTTTGAATTAGCAAGGGAGAAGGTGCCAATGATGAAACTTGAGTCATTCAAAAGGGCATTTAATACCAAGCAGTATTGTGGATAGTAGCATGTAGAACAACAGGTGCAAGTTAGAACAGTGATAGCAAAGATTTGTTTAGGAGAGTAAGAAGGCCACCCTGTCAGCACAAGAAACACCTAGACACAATTGGCACAGAAAGATCATGCTACCCCCACCCTACAGGCGTTGAAGATGCTCCCACAAGCTTTGCAATTGACTCACGCACTAATTTGTGCCTGCACCAGCAGGGTAGTGTCCTCTTATCCTTTGTTTATTTATTGAGAAAGGAATTCCCTTTCCACGAGGAAGGAATTCCCTTTCCTCGTCAAGTCTTTTTACCATGTGGAAGTGTTCATTAGGATTTGGGGCCCCATAAATTCTATGAGCATGTCCACATCATATTCTGAATATTATTTAAAATGTCCTACCTATTTCAAGAATACTAACATTTGAAAAAACAAAAGCAGGAAAAAATCCCATGAAGGGTAAAATTTATAATTGAAATAATTAAGCAACCAAAAATTAGCATGTGACTTATCTGAAAAACCTATATATATATATATATATCCTCACAGAAAATTAAGCTTTCTATATTGGAAAAACCTCCCACAGTGTACTGTAGGATATCGTTTTCTTTTCTTACTTCCATAGCAATAATAGGACCCACCATATAAACCATTAAGTTGAAACTGAGTAACAATTCAACATGGTACTACATGTTGCATATCTACAAAGTAAAAGTAGGACTAACTACATTTACCTCTTCTAGACCTTGTAATAACAAGAACCTCGTGCATTGAATTATTATATATATATATATATATATATATTTTCAAAGGTTAAATTAAACTTAGGATATGTTGTTTGGAAAACTATGATTGGACTCCCTTTTATTTCATAAACTATTGTAATTTTTTTTCAGGGGTGTCTGCCCCCTACAGTATAGGATCGATAATACACCTGTACCGTAGGAAGAACCTTTCTTCACCATTCAAACCTCTAATCGGTCAAGAAATTTTTCCAATGACCAGGGTTCCTAAAATAAAAAATTACTTAGACACCCTTGTACTATTGACAAATTTGCTTAGATGCCCTTTTATTAAAGAATTTATTACAACTAACCTCTCTCCATCTCAGCCACACTCAATTTATTTTTGAGTTTGAGTCTACGTGGGGTTGTTTGTTTGACCAAGTTGTTTAACAAGATCATGAACACGAAAAGATGCCAGATGAGAAAAGAAGTGTTATTATCCCAATCTACAAAAATAAGGGCGATATCCAGAGCTACAACAACTATAGAGGCATAAAACTCATAAGCCATACTATGAAACTATGGGAGAAGGTAATAGAGGTTCGCTTAAGAAGAGAAACCAATACCTCAGGGAACCAATTCGGTTTCATGCCCGGGAGATCCACTACATAAGCAATTTACCTTCTTAGAAGGCTTATGGAAAAATCCAGAGCGTACAAGCGGGATCTTCATATGGTCTTTGTCGACCTAGAAAAGACCTATGACAAGGTCCCCAGAGATTTAATCTGGCAGGTTTAAAGAAGAAAGTGGTGTCAAGTAAATACATGGATATAATTAAAAACATGTATGGAGAAGTGGGGTGACTAGTGTGAGATCAATGAGAGGCCAAGGTGCTGACTTTCCAATTACTATCGGATTACATCAAGGATCTGTGTTGAACCCCTACCTGTTTACACTTATCATGGATGACTTAACAAGAAATATTCAAGGAGAAATCCCGTGGTGTATGCTTTTTACTGACGATACTGTGCTGGTTGGTAAAACTGTGACAAAGATTAACAATAAGTTGAAACTATGGAGATATACTTCAGAATCACGAGGTCTTAAGATAAGTAGAACAAAGACGGAATATATGATGTATAACTTTAGTCGAGTGAGGATCGATAGCGAGGGAGTGAAAATTGAGGGGAGAGAGATCCCGCAAAGTGACTGCTTCAGATATCTAGGCTCTATCTTAAACAAGGAATGTGAGATTAATGATGATATTTCACACAGAATTAAAGTAGGATTGATGAAATGGAGAGGGGCGTCTGTAGTGTTAAGTGATGGACGAATTCCTCTAAGACTTAAAGAAAAATTATACATAACAGTCATAAGACCAGCTATGATGTATGGTGCAGAATGTTAGGCAGTCAAAAAGCGTAACGTAGATAAGTTGAGTGAGGCTGAGATGATGATGTTGAAATGAATGTGCGGTAAAACCCTAAGAGATAGAATAAAAAATGACCAAGTTATAACCGATTTAAGAATTACCCCAATTCAAGATAAGCTCATTGAATGTCGCTACGATGGTTTGGGCATGTCCAAATGAGGCCTTTGGATGCCCCAGTATGGAGGAGTGACCAAATGTATATGGATGGTGCTAAAAGTGCTAGAGACAAGCTAAAAACGACCATTGATGAGTTAGTAATGAGAGACATGCAAAAGTTAAGTCTTCACCCAAGTATGACATCTAACAGAACTAAGTGGAGGACTAAGATCCAAATTGCCGATTCGTGAGTGGGATGTCTCAAAGTCAACTCTTTTTTTTTTTTTTTTAATATATATATTTATAGTCATGGATCCATGTAGCCAACCCCATTTAATTAAGATAATGCTAAGTTGTGTTGTTGTTGTTGTTGTCATTGATGGGTAAAATCTTAAATGGCAAAATAGTAGTAGTAGTAGACCATTATACCCATCGTTAAACTCCTACCGAGACCAAAATCAGCTCAATCATTTCTGATGTCTATCGTTTTCTCTGCTCGATCTTTTGCTGCTGAGAGGCGAGCGAAGTCTTTGATCTTCGAACCTACTCTCCTGTTTGTTGAGTTTCTTGTCCCGTCAACGAACAGAGCACACCGTGCAAAAGAAGGCATCAGCGCAAAGCAAAGGCATAGAGGCTAACGCGTACTAAACAGTCTTATAGGCCCCAGGGCGCAGAGCAATGGTAATCTACTTCACTCGAGAAGAAGAAAGGTAGGCAGTTGCACTCACAGCGCGCAAAGAGCACTACGCAACAACGCGCTCCTGCTATCTTACTGGTCTCTACGGGAGAAGAAAGAAGCTTCTCTACCGCCAGCGAAGATTGAAGCCAGAGAGAAGAACGAACCTCGCTTCTTCTCCGAAACCCATCTACGACCCCTTACCTCAACCAAGATCTCCGCCTTCCACGAACCGAAACCCTCACCTGCATATGGTATCTTCTCTCTTCGTTTTTTGTTTAATGGTTTGGTATTGGTTTTGGTTTTGAATTAACGTTTGCTTTGTGGTTTAAGGATTTTGACGTGGTGTGCTCACCAGACGCAATAGGCCAGGTAAGATTCCTTCCTTCTCGGTGATTATAAGATTGGATTCGGCGTCGACGGCGATGGCCTCCAAGAGCCGAGCGGATGCGATTTTCGAATCTAAACTCCCTTTGGTAAGGATCTGAAAATGGAAGACAAGAAATCACGGTCTCCCTTCAAAATGGATCTCATGAGCTGCTCTTTGTCTGTGTAATCGATGAGAATGAGATCGAGAATGCGAACAACTTGTTCGAAGGTGGAAGGATCAGCGTCATTGCCAATAACACAGCAATGATTGTGACAATACCTTTCGTGTAGCCGAGGAATTTGTCCTCGGATTCTGTGGCGAAATCAAGGATTTTGGAGAGGGAACCTGAGCACTAATTGAAGATCAAGTGTCGGGCTTGGTCATGGGAGGCAGCAGTTAGAAAGGGAAAGAAAATCGGACTAGATCTGGATGAGACGATGGAGGGTATTGGTTTGCAACAGACTAATAAGTAATAACAACAGACTAGATTAATTATTCGGGTTGATTAAATGGGTGAGAGTCAAATTGCATGAACCGGTTCGGTCCACTCTCAAGCTTAGGGATATGCTGGCTCAACCCATTGTGGTTTAGGGTTTTGAGTGCAGGACGGTATTATAAATACTAGGTTTTGGGTCCCTACAACCATTATTCACTCTTCCCCACTTTACCACTAAAGTGAGAGAACCAAGGAGGTTTAAGGGGTTGTAGAAGATCCATAGCCAAGCCAAGAGAGCGAAAGTGGGAGTGACCAACATCAATCATCTTCAACATACTTGGTGAAAGGTACAAATCGATCATCTATAATTTTATTAGATTCGTGTTCTTGTTTTTCCTGTGTGGTTTCCTCCATAGGGTTTCAATCTCAAACCCATAGGGAGTTCTAACAAGTGGTATCAGAGCAGACCACATGGGACAAGAATCGATTGAATTTTTTTGTACATGAGGATTTTGATTATTACTTAAAACTTGATTTGATTAAAAATCATGAAAATCATAAAAATCGTAATTTTACCATCACTTAAAGATCCTGTATGGAAAAACTTTCTTCACGAAAGTTGTAGATCACGAGAATACGGTCGCGGCGGTATGCCGCAAGTCACCGGAAACATCCGTACGCGCCGGCACGCGCCACCGGAAACCGGCTGCCGGAGGAGAGAGAAAAAAAATTCCAAAAAAAAAAAAAGGCGGCGAGTCATCGCCGGGTCAACTCGGAAACCCTACCGAGTCGAACCGGTGACACAGTGGGTCAACTCATATATACTATTTGACTCGGTCAAAGGTTGACCGGGTCGTTGACCAATTGACCCGAATTTGACCCGGAATTCATATGGCCGAACCGGTTGGTCTTGATTGATTTAAAAAAAAAAAGACTTGTTTGGTTTTTGTTCATTTTGGGTTTTTATTTAAACTACTTTAAATTTCATTTAAAGGTTCGTTTTAAGGCCAAATTGGAATCTGTTTTTTGCGTTGGATTCCTTGTTTCGGGCCACATTTAATGATTTAATTTTTAATATGACATATTTATTTGAAATTTTATGTTGTATTTAGTTTCAATCATTGAAACAAAAGGGCGTTTTTATTTAAACTACTTTAAATTTCATTTAAAGGTTCGTTTTAAGGCCAAATTGAAATCTGTTTTTTGCGTTGGATTCCTTGTTTCTGGCCACATTTAATGATCTAATTTTTAATATGACATGTTTATTTGAAATTTTATGTTGTATTTAGTTTCAATCATTGAAACAAAATGGCATAAATCAATGCTTTGAAAAATATATATGTTATTGGTTGCCATGAAATTGAGAAGTTTTTTTTTAAATTGAGATATGTTAATATGGAAAAGGGTGTAAGCTTCCGCTCATTCTTAGTTGCAAAGTAATTTTGCTTTAGGAAACCATGAAATGATGAGGTGGAATCCACCAAAGTGGTACATCTTATTATTTCATGATTTTCCACAGGGAAACAATGTAGGTGACATTTGCTCAAAGGTGATGTCACCAAAGTTAAGAAAATGACAGTAACCAAGAGGTTCCTAAGCCCAAAGGTGAGGGGATTTCAAAAGTTATTGTTCTTTTCACAGTAAATATAAATTTACAAGAGGACCAGTGCATTCTTAGCCCAAAGGATAGGAATGTAGTTGCGGTTGTGACTCTTGTATGGTTATTGTTGTCCTAGTGACATTTATATGTATGTTTTGAACATAAAGATATACATCTCCAATGGAAAAGATATGATAGAACTGAGTGAAACCCACCAAAGTGGTACATTCAGTTCGATTGTATCTTCTCCAACAGTAAAGATGATACTTTCCCAAAGGTTATGTCATCAAGGTTTGAGGATAATTATCCACATTTAAGAAAGGGACATTAAATTTGGAGTTCTTTTGCCCAAAGGTGATTGAATTCCGAAGTTAATGTTGTTTTCACAGTTAAAAGAGGAATATAAGAGCATCAGCTAATTCCTGTCCCAAAGGATAGGGATACATTTTTAGTTGTAACTCTTATTTAAAATATATTGATAGTATTACATGCTTTTATATTATGATTTATATTTTGATATTTGGCATGTATTGTGTTCTTGTTACTGCTGTAGTAAGATAGCCATTCCCTTAAGTTATGTGTCTTCCATCCCAATGCTCACTGGTAACAACTATCAAAAGTGGGTGGAAGAATTAGAATTGCATTTAGGTCTTCTTGACTTAGACTTGGCACTTAGGGAGCCTAAACCTGAGCCTCTCACAGACTCGAGCAGAAGTGCTGAAAGGACCAAGTTTAAGAAATGGACTAAAGCAAACAGAAAGTGCATACTGGTTTTAAAAAAGGCAGTTCCTGAAATTATACGTGGGAACATAGAGATCAAAGACACTGCAAAAGAATTCCTGGATGCTATTAAAGGTAGATTTCAACACAACAAGAAAGCTGAGAAACCACATTGATGACCAGGCCAATGAATACAAGGTATGATGGATGTGGGAGTGTTAGAGAATACATTTTGGGTGTAGCTACTGATGCTGGTAAACTTAAGGATCTTGGAATACAGATCGATGAAGAATATATTGTACACATTGCACTGAATACCCTCCCTAGTCAGTATAAGGTTATCCAATCTACCTACATTGCACTGAAGGACGATTGGAGCCTAAATGAGCTCATTTCCATTTGCACTCAAGAGGAAGAAAAATTGAAACAAACTAGGTTTGAGAGTGCACATGCAAATTTTCACAAGGGATCTTTTGGTGGACCAAGCAGAAGGAACAAAAATTTTTCCAACAGAGGAAGCGTCAAGCCATATGACAGGACTAATAGCTCTCAAGAACTTGACACATCTCAAAAGGCTCAGGATGAAGAGAATACCAACAACGTAGAGTGTTTCTGGTGCCATAAGAAAGGACATGTGAAGAAGGACTGTTTTATTTTCAAGAAATGGTTAGAGAAGAGGAAGAATTCTGGGGCTGATAAGCAGGATGATACTAATAAAGGGTGAGGTAGACTGATCATCAGCAATTGAGAGCAAGTAAAATTTGGTCCCATCAAGTAGTTAGGATTTCTTTACATACAGTTATTTGAAATGCTTGATTAGTGGGAGCTTTGATTTTGTTTAGTATTTGTTTATGTTTTGAACCTTAGCCCATATGTTTTGGGGCACAGTTTGATGAATTATGGTTAAGTTTTAGCATTTACATTATGCACAGTTATTTCTTGAAATATTTGGTTTATGATTTCATTTGAAAATGTTTTTATAGGCAGTAATTGTCTCAGTTTATAGGCAATATTTTGCCACAATTCAAAAGGTAATGTTTGCCACATTTTAAGACAGTATTTGTCACAGTTCATAGGCAATATTTGTCACAGTTTATAGGCGGAAGGCCACAGTTAGATATTAACCACAGGTCAAAGGCGATTTGCCACAGTGAAGGTTAATATCTCAGTTAAGGACCTACATAGAATGACAACAGTGTAATTTGAGGATATGTCAATGTTTCTATGATGGTATCCCACATATATTCGTGTTAAGAAACTTACTTATGTTTGTAATAACAGAAAGTTGTATGCCGTATATTGAGGTGTATCTTCTGCTGTTATTCGATGTGAGTGGTTTTTCAACTGAATCACCGTAAGAGTGGTTAATGTAATAAGATTCTATGGCCACACCAATTTAAAAGACATCCTTATAATTAATGTAGCCCAAGTGGGAGATTGTTGGATTTATGGGCTAAATTAATTATTCGGGTTGATTAAATGGGTGAGAGTCAAATTGCATGAACCGGTTCGGTCCACTCTCAAGCTTAGGGATATGCTGGCTCAACCCATTGTGGTTTAGGGTTTTGAGTGCAGGACAGTATTATAAATACTAGGTTTTGTGTCCCTACAACCATTATTCACTCTTCCCCACTTTACCACTAAAGTGAGAGAACCAAGGAGGTTTAAGGGGTTGTAGAAGATCCATAGCCAAGCCAATAGAGCGAAAGTGGGAGTGACCAACATCAATCATCTTCAGCATACTAGGTGAAAGGTACAAATCGATCCTCCATAATTTTATTAGATTCGTGTTCTTGTTTTTCCTGTGTGGTTTCCTCCATAGGGTTTCAATCTCAAACCCATAGGAAGTTCTAACAAGAATAATCAAAAGTAAACTTATAAAACCTTATTATATTTTCTTTTTAACCAAACATTGCCAAAACATTTTGAGAAGGATTCTATCCGGTTGAAAGTTGATGATTACGTTCGGTTATCATGATGATTCAATGATTTGTTTATATATCTTTCTTTCTCCTCAAATTATTATTATTATTTTTCTTTTCATCAAAGATCTATAATCACTTAATTAATACAATCCTCATGAATTATATTTCTTTGCAACTAAACACAGCCTGAAAGAAAATTCTTGACAAATGAAATAAAAATTCTACATTTTGAAAAAAAAAAAATTATAAAGATATTTTATATATATTATAAAAGAAAAAGATTATGCTAGCAGTTTTCCTAAAAATTACGGCTCAAATAATGGGAGGGGGCATAGGGATGGACCTTGGTATTCTCTATAATCTTCTAATCAAAGAAGGTAAGATATGGTCCTTTCCATGTAGAAAAGGTAGTTAGTACTACCTGTTCTATCATGTGTTAATTGTGAAAAATACATTCATATCAAACATGGTACAATAAATAGGGTGGCACATTTGGTGGGCTCATTGAACAAGGACATGCTATGCAGTCTAGCTAATAGATAATGTTTTCCTTGAGAACCACTGGTCCACTACTACGTGAAAACAAAGCATTTAAATGGGAAGACTGCCAACCTAAACGTAAGATCGCATATAGTATTATTTGAATTGGGTAAGAGAACGCTACTCATTTGCATGATCATTATATTAGAGTGTAGACAAATGAGAGGTCCAATGAAAGAATCTTCAACACATGGGGTAAGGGGTATTACAGTCTTTTTCAATCTCCTGTGCTTAGACATAGACACACACAAATGGATAGTGTTTTTTTTTTTTCTCATTTTGAAATAGTAGAGGATTCCATTTTATCTATCTCAGATCTAATCACCGAACCCCACAGTTTAAAAACTCAGATTGAAATCAAACCAATTTGACTTTGACTGGAGTCGTATCTTACTGATTCTATGCCTATAAAATCCAATCAAATCAAGATGTTTCCGAAGCAATTCAGATTTGAATTGATGGAGCTTGATTCCGTACTTGATTCTTTTAAATTTGACCTAACCTGATTTTGATAATATAGAACAAAAAGCATCCAATTGGGAGCATCCTATTCGAAGCAACTTAACCACTTGGGCCATTGGACAGTGGTGGCTTTCTCTATTTTCTCTTAAGGCATCCTCAATATGATTCTAGTAAAAAAAAAAAAAAAAGATTGGAATGCATTTAACATGTAAACCCATCCCCTATTGATGCTCATGTGCACTCTGATAGATCTTGTGCTGGTGAAGGAGATGTGCAACCAATGATAGCTCTTTCCCTCTATAATTTATTTAATGATGAGTGTGACAGATATTATCGATTTGAGACCATCAATTTTTAAAATCTTGGTTACCTTATAAATTATGTGAGTTGCATTGTTCTTGCTTTGGAGCTGCTAATATATAATTTTTTTTTTTGGTAAAATAAGAGTTGACCACAATTGCATTATTTCATGATCAATGGATGAGATTGAGGTATAAACAATTTTTTTTTTAAAGAAAACTATATAATTACCCACTTTTGAGTTTCATTTTACAGAACTGCCACTCATTATTTTAGTTGGTAAAAATACAATGTTTGGGGTTTGGGTTTTCAAATATCCAAAACAGTATTCTTTTTGACAATTTTACCGTCACATCCTCTTCATGGCTCCTCGGAGGAGATAACCTATTCCTACTCTCTTCTTCTTCTCGTTACCACCACATTCACTATGAACCTTTCTTTCACACACCCCCACCCCCTATTGCACTCGAGCACACTTTACCCCCTTTTTCTTCTTCTTGCCACCCCACTCGTCCCTACACCCTACTCTTTCTTCTTTCCAACATTTCTAAAACCGTTACCGATTTTAATTAGGAATTCCCAAGGAGCCTCTTCATTGGATGAATAATATTCAATGGAAGATGGACAAAGATAAAGAGTCGACTTCTAGATTCAAGGCAGTGGACAAATACTCCTTTTTCGATTCAAATCAAAGAGAACTGTGTTATTAGCTTTTTATTGTGAATTTTTTTGAGAAAATAATAGGGGAAGATACCCCTGTTTTCCTATTCAAAGAAGAGAGTGCAACTAGCCAGATGGATCCCATGAGATTATCTGAAATTTGGGTAGTGTGAGGGAAAGGGAAGGGATGGATGAGCGAGAGAATGTTGGAATTTAAGTTTCAAACTATGGTCAAATTGATCTTTTAAAAAATGATCATTTTGAAATTCAGCGTTCCCACTCAAAAGTGTCTCTTCTACTTTTGCTATTTTGTCTTTAACACTTGTGGAGTTGTGAATGAACTAAAGATAACTCACAAAAGTTTAGTCTCACATTCCTTAGAGATGAGAGAAAACTTGGATATATATATATATATATATATACACACATATATATGTTAAGGTGCAAGCCCTTTGGAGAGACACTCTCCCTTGTCATGTGCGTGTGGGGGTTCCTGGGGTGCTTTTGAATCACGAGCGCCGAGCCGAGCGGGGCCGAGGTCAGGGTTGGGGTCAGATACGGGTGTGGTGTGGTTCGAAGAACCTACTACTTTTACTACATGTAACTTTTTGATTGGATCTACACTAAGGGACATATTATTGGTATATGTACCCAATATATGTAAATACATATGTACATATACAGGCATGCATGCACCTGTACGTACGAGACATGTAGCCTTCCCCATAAGTGAATGTACCTTCCCATACATGCATATAGTCACACCTGTATACGTATGTGAACCTATACAAATACACCCATTCGTATACAGGTGCTTACATTCCATATATACAGAATACAAATTCTGGTTGGATATTGTACGAAATACATACTATGAGTTTTTGGTTCTCTGTTCTTTGCAAGTGCTTCTGGTCTCTGTTTTCTTTTTGATATTGGTTTACTGTGAGTTTCTGAGTATTACTTTTGGACATACATGTGGGAATTGCTTATTGGAGTGTACCTTAAGTAATTGAAGAGTTGTTTTATCTTGGAGGTGAGAACGTAAGGTCAACCCTGTTGCATACATATATATGGGGCATTCAAATACCTTAAGGAGAGTATCTGTATACAACTCAATTCTACTTAAAACATATGATTTATGCTAATGTTTTAGAGGATTGCTTGAACAAGTAAGTCATCTTTTACTTATAATTACATTTCAATTAAGTAATTGTTTTTGTTAAAGTCTTATACCTACTGCCTAGTTTCTGTTTACTTACAGAGAAAGAGGTAATGAAGGGAAAACCATACAATTCAATAATCTCCAAAATCAATCCTTGGTGTTTGATTTTATTCTTCAGATATAGAGCCTTTTGTTAATCAAAACTCTCCTTAGGCATAAACTTTAGATAAATACTTGCAAGGTTCCTCTTGAAACCCCAAAGCTTATCCTAAGTTATGCTACTCCTCCAATGGCCATGGTAGCCAAGTTCTACCAATGAACGCAATATCGGGTGGGTTGCAGGAAAGGGAGGGTGGTGTGAGAGATTCAACAATGTCTTCAAGTTTATTGGCAATGAAGATCATCCAATCGCTCCTCTACCGCGTAATGCGATGTGCAACATATATCCAACGGCTGAGAGCACTTGAGCATATACCATACATCCCAAGGGACTCCCAACCGTTGGATGTTGAAACCCATCCGATATATTAGTAGTGTCATTAGGACCAAGGATCCAATTCCTCTCTAATGCGTTAGATGTCCAATTCGGCATCCAACAGTTGGAAGGATCTAGACACACATCCTAACACATTGATGCACATCTGCAGGTTCTCCTAGCCATTGGATACCCACCCGGTATCCAACACGTTGGAGGAGATCTTTTTCTATTGGACCCATAATTTGAGGAATTGGATTGAATTGGTCAGAATCAGCTTATTCGGATCGGTATTGATCTTGGTTCTTGGCTGATACTATATCAATAGATTGATATGAAAAAGGGTAAATGGTCAAGAAATAACCTTAAATGTAAATTCAAGGGTATTTCTGTTCACTTCAGTGTGATTTAAATTGATCTCAGTCTTATCGATCCTATTCCAGATACTAAAGTTCTCAAACCATGGTTGGAGTGTTGGACCATCCCTATATATTTATTCTTTTCCTATAAACATCAGTTTCAAAATGGAAATGTCACTATTACCCCATAGGGTGTCGAGAGTCGAAACCGACAACGAGACGATACAGTAACAAAAACAAAGAGAGAGAAAAAGAAAAAAAAGCAAATTTTTTTTTGTAAGTTTTGATTTGTCGTGCCAAGAATCCCATGTGAATTGTGGTTGACAATTGACAGAACACCTCTCTCTCTTCCTTCTCTCTCATCGAAAGTCTTCGATTCCCAGTAAAGACGAAAGAACACTAATTAATGACTAAAGACTTAAAAGAAGAGAGAGGTGGGAGGCGGGCCCCACTCCCATTCCCATTGGACCCCAGGTACCCAAAAAGAAAAGGAGAAAATCCTTCCCTCCGGGCCTCTTTGGCTTTGGTGCTGAAGGTCAACTCTTGCCTCTCTGGCACCAACTAACCCATCTCCGATTTTACCGACTCCCGAAACGGGCGGTCTTGGTCCACTGTTTGACCTTATCTTCCTCTAGCTCTCTTGACCGGCTTTAGCCCGTAAAAGTAACGGCCACCTTCAGGCTCCAGCTCCCTAATCGATAAAGAGCCGGTCAATATAGAGAAAATTTCTTCTTTTCTTTAATAAAGAGATTTTCTTTGTTTACTCAAAAGTCCAAAGCGTTTTTTCTACTATGTGCAGTGTAAGCGAAGAATCCCAACAAAAAAATTGTACCCAGGTGGATGGTTCTCATTCGTAGAAGCGACAGATCAGTCATCCGATGCCTTTCATCCCTAGGGCAACGGGCAGAGGAACGGGCATCTCGGTTTGACTAGGAATCTCTCTCCCCCCTTTATTTAATTATCAATACTAATCTCTCCTCTTCTCAACCTCCCCTTTTACTTTTGCCTCCTTTCCTCTTCTATTTCTTCTTATTCCCCTCCTCCCCTTTCCTTCCGGAGACAGAGAGAGAAGGGTCTTATTGTTGATGGTTTTCTGCTAAAATGGCGGTGGAGCTAATGGGTTACAGGAGCGATGCCTTTGCTGCAACAAGAACAGAGGAGAATGCAGTGGAAGAAGCTGCTTCTGCGGGTCTACAAAGCGTTGAGAAGCTCATAAAGTTATTGTCTCAGAGGCAGCAACAACAGCAGCAGCTAGAGCAGTCACATGCCATTGAGATTGATATGGATTGCAGGGAGGTCGCAGATGTAGCTGTAAACAAGTTCAAGAAAGTGATTTCGTTGCTGGGTCGGACCAGAACGGGTCATGCTCGCTTCAGAAGGGCTCCCATGGTGGCTTCTCTTCCCCAAAACAACCCTACCACCTACGAATCCCATGCCTTGCCCCATCAGCATCAGCATCAACAGCAACAGCAACAGCAACAGCAACAACAACAACACCACCAGCAGGAGGAGGTGAAAGAGAAACAATCATCTGGGTCTAAGGTTTATTGTCCGACGCCGATCCAACGGCTTCCACCTCTTCCTGTTCCTCATCATAGTCAACATCACCATTACTTCCAACCCAACAACAATCCTAACCTTCAGATGCCAAAGAACGGTGTTCTTGAGAGAAAGGAATCGACGACGACCATTAGTTTCAGTGCTTCTCCATCTATCTCCGCCGCGACTTCTTTCATATCTTCATTGACCGGCGATACGGATAGTAAGCAGCCTTCCTCATCCTCGACGTTTCAGATTACGCACCTCTCTCAGGTTTCCTCGGCTGGTCGGCCTCCTCTGTCTTCTTCTTCGTTGAAGAGGAAGTGCAGCTCATCGGACGACGCCGCCGGTGCTAAATGTGGAGGCTCTTCCGGGCGATGCCATTGCTCGAAACGAAGGTTTGTTTTCTCTTCTGTTTGTGATTCTGTTCTGTTCGCAATTGGGTTATTGTAGAAAAATTGAAATCTTGAAGGAGAGGGTCTAAAAATCTGTTAAAATCTGATAAAAACAGAAAATCGAGGGTGAAGAGGGTGGTCAGAGTCCCTGCAATCAGCTTGAAGATGGCCGATATCCCACCCGACGATTATTCATGGAGGAAATACGGGCAGAAACCAATTAAAGGATCCCCACATCCAAGGTTTGTAAATTTCCTTCCCTTTCATCCTCTGTTTTACCTAATTTGCTATGATTAGCACATTCCTTTCTGTTCCTCTACCTCCCCATTCGTGGAATTTTAGTCCACTAACCAGTCTTGACTTGGAATGGGTTGACTCGGTTAATCCTTACAAGTCTCAAGATTGAATCTTTTAGCTGAGTCAAGTTCCTTACGAATTTTCTTTTGGATCTTATATCAGGGGTTACTACAAGTGCAGTAGCGTGAGGGGTTGCCCTGCTCGAAAGCACGTGGAGCGAGCTTTGGACGATCCGTCTATGCTGATCGTCACCTACGAAGGCGAGCACAATCATGCCCAAGTTACAGAGCCAACCAGTCTCATTCTAGAGTCTTCTTAAGTTCTCCCCTTATTAGTTTCATCATTAAAACAGAGAAGTTAAGAAACCCAGATTAGAAAAAGAAAGGAAAGACTGGAAGGCAGAACTGGGAGAAAGAAAGAAAACCCTAATTTGAGCAAGCGAGGAAAGGTCAAAGAGAAGGGAGGGGTCCATGGAGCAGAGCCCAATGGAATGCTGACGTGAAAAGGGAAGGATCCAAAGCTGAAAGCTCCAAGTCCAAGGAGGAGGAGAAGACTAATTGGGTTTGTTCGTTCCCTGTCCAATACAGGATTCCTTTTTTTTTTTTTTTTTTTTTTTTAACCTTTTCTTATAAGTGTTATTTAATCTTTAAAGTTGAAACTTGAAACTTAGAAAAAGAAAGAAAATGAGAAAAAAATTGGGCAAATTGTGGATTTGGTGAAAAGTGAAAAGTGAAAAGGATGAAAATTGAAAGTGGGTTGGGTTTCCTACTTTGGCCTTTTAACTTTTGATTCTTTTGAGTTGTGAGCCATTGACAGTGCCTGCGTCTCTCACTCTCTCTCTCATACTCTCTCCCTAATCCTTAGAAATCTGAAGAGAAGAGTGGAGGGGAGTTTTGATTATGGTCAACGAAGTAGTTGTTTTTATTTTTATGGATAAATGAAAGGTAAAGGTGTCCAAGGCTCTAAGGTGGTGTCGTGTATGGAACGGTTGACGACGATGTAACGTGATTGCTAATTTACTAGGGGTGGGTGGGAAGGTGGGTGGATGCTTCCGTTTCTGCTCAGTGGGGACGTTCGCTTTGAGACTAGTGGCAGATTAAATAAAATAGACCAAAGAACTACTAACAACACACTCCAGAGGGAGAGAGAGAGGTTGGACTTTGGGTCGAATATTTTGATTATTTTATTGCATTATTGTCCACCATGAATCCCACAAAATGGTTGGACTTTTGTGAGAGACAGAGAGAGAGAGAGATGGTGGTTTGGACGACTTTGAAGTTAATCAAAGAGTCCAGTATAAGCTGGCAGGTCAAAATAGGCGGTGGTGGGGATGATGGTGTCGTTAGGTCCCTACCTTTTCTCCCTTCCTCTCCCTCGAATAAAATGGAAAGGTTTCTTTCCAAGTTTTATTCTTTTATATATATATATATATATATTTATTTATTTTTTTCAATTTTTGAAGACTAGCGGGGCCAATTAATCAAATACAATTAATCCATCTCTCGAATCCAAATCTTAAAAATTTAGAGGTCAATAATTGCTATAAGGTCTGATGTGGGTTTTAGACTTTTAGGTATTGGGATCGGATCGGATCGGATCGTACTGAGGCTGGATTATTTGGGTATGTATCAGTTTGTACTAAGGATGTGAATTTGTAATTGAAATCATTTATCAAAACTGAACTGATCCATTTACGTCGAAATCACAAAGCTGTTTAGTAAATGGTGCGATTATGGTTTCAAGTTTCAGGTCGATTAGCTAAATGGGTCGGTCAGTTTTAACCGCGAAACCCGTTGGTTTTAAACCGAAGTGAAACTGTTTAAATCGAATTGTTTAAACTGATCCGATTAATCCGTATAACAATTAAATAAAGTAGGGGTAGTAATACGTATAACAATTAACAATTAAATTAAGTGTCTATCATGCTTTGATATAATTTATTGCAATTCAGTTCAAGTTTAGGCTTTGATCATGAATTTGTCATTCATCTATGTTACTATGTTATTATGTTATCACAGATGGGGTGTTTTGGTTGAACTATCTGTCATTTTAATATTTTATGCTGTAGAAGACTGGATTTGGGTGTTGTATGATATTAATTCTATATGTTTGAGAATGACCATGCAAAGAAATAACACTAGATTATCAAATTAAGACATACCATCGTCAATATAGAATCTCTTATTTGTGGTTGCCAATTGTTTTTGGATAAGCTTATGATCTTTAGTTTAGAGATGATTGCTAGTTATAACAAATCGATTGTGAACCATTTACAAACAGTATGGAATAAATCGAAACCAAAACTGTTTAAAACCGTGAAACCGACACCATTTAGAAATAGTGAAAATCGAAACCATTTACTAAACGGTCACGGTTTCAGAAAGTGGAACCGTTTAGGAAATAGTGCGGTTATGGTTTTAGTCAAATAAATGTGAACCGAACCGATCCGCACCATTTGAATTAAAACCGAATCGATTAACACCCTTAGTTTGTACCAAGGATTTAGGGGATGGTATCGGTTTTCGATATTGATCTAGATTGAATTGGATCAAAAGGTTTTGATCGATTTTACTCTACTTTTTATAAAAAAGTATCAATTTTTTACTATTTTACCCCTGAAATGATCTGGATAACTGATCTGAATTGGTCAGGGATCGGGGATTGATCTCAACCGATACTAATTGGATATGGCCGATACAATTGATTCAGACCAGTACTTGAAACCATGGTTTGTACTGGTCATATTAGATGGTTTTGACTTTTGACCTCGAAGATATTGGCACTGTTTTCATATATTTCACAATTTTACCTACCCTCAAAATTATTTAAATAAAGGTAAATTTATTCGATCTAAAGGTAAAAATATGATAAAAATATGATTTTTATTTAAAATAGATGTAAATTTAACAAGGGTAAATCTTTTCGATCTAAGCTGATCTGGAATAGTATCAAATTAGTATTGACCTCGATCGTTCCCAAGACTAATCTCAAATATTAGAACCTTAGTCTGTACATGTATCGTATTACTCGATTTGATATTGACCAGGTATTGATATCGGCTGTCAATGACGTCCAAATTTCTGCTCTTTTTTTTTTTTAATCAAAATGGTCATCTTATGATAGTGATATTCTTGAGTCTTGCTCCTACATACCAAATCATGTCTTAACTATCTGCTTTGGATAGTCATATCTTTTGGCTCTTATTTTCCACGGATATTTTTAATTTTTATTCTTTGGTTACAAAAGTCTGGAATTTCTTTTGTTAATGAGGGTGATAGGTATACTTGGTTTTTCATGTGAAAGTGATTTATAATCTTACGAATTGTAATATTAGTTAGGGAAAAAGATTTTTGAGCTAATAGGATAAGGTACACTAACACCTTTATGTGTATCTCTCTCTTCGTATGAAATAAAATCATTTCCTTTCAAAGTACGATGGCTATTGCACCTCATAGATGTATTCCTCTATGTTGCTGACTCAAGAAACCATTCCCTATTAGTTATATCATAAATGATGAGGAATGAAAAGATCTTTAATCCACCCTCCTCCCCGCCCCCCCCCTCCCCCCTACAATGGCTAGTGTGTTTTGTAAGCATCCATGTTCCATTTTCACCACATCCAATCTGGTAGACCCTTTCTTTATTAAATACCTTTTTGATCTTGTAATTTCTGAGGTTGACAATTTGCTCCTTTCATCCGTCCCTTCGGAAGAAGAGATTTACATTATAGAGTTTAGCATTGGCGCTCTCAAAGCATCTGGTCATAATGGTACCCTAACAATTTTTGTCCATAAGTTTGGCATCTTATGAAATATGATGGTTACTCCTTTGTTCATAAGTTTTTTCTTAATGTCAATCTTCCCATTGGTACTAATCACATTCTTCTTTCTCATAAAAAAAAAAAAAAAAAAAATCATATTACTCAATGCATTGTATCCACCTCTAAAATCGTCTATAAGATTCTAGCCAATCATTTGAGATTTGTTCTTGACAAAATCATCTCCCCTTTTGAAGTGGATTTTGTGAAAAATCATCAAATAACCAACAATATAATCATTTGGCAAGAAATTTTTGAGTTTCTTAGATGAATAAGGATAAACATGGGTGGATTACCTTGAAGCTAGACCTGTCCAAGGCCTATGGTAGAATAGAATGAGTTATCCCAATGCCATTTTTGAGTTTCTAGGGTTCGGTCATCATCGGTGTAATATAGTGAGGTAGCCTGGTTTCTTTATCAAACTACGTGATAGTTTTTTTTCCCTAGTCCTCTAGGGGCATACGCCCGTGGTGTCCATTGAGTCCATATTACATATAAGAGCATTAAACAATTACATATACATGAATATCACCATAGATTAATGAAATAAAACATACAAAGCACTTTAACTTACCATGCAAATCTAAACTATAAATGCACAAAGAAGAACATGCAAATTAACAATCAAAATAGCAAGACAATGACAGAAGTAGAATCACACACCCCTTTGTGGACAAAAACAAGAAGGTATAAGTGAACAATCACAAGAGAGATGATTGAATTGAGTAATGGAGAGCATAAAAATCTTACCTAATGGAAGAATCACATGTACTGGTGTTTGAAGAACACTCTTTGACTCAGCAAGAAGGTTCAAACTCGTTTTCAAATCACCTGCCACTTAAGGTCTTGAAACTTTCGGACAATATCTTAGCTTTATATGTTTGAATAGAATGTTTAAATATCCATTTTTCATATTTTGTGTACTTTTCTTAGTATGAAATTTGGGGACAATACTTGCTGATATGGACTACCTTCAGGCACCGTTTGATAATATTTCTGTTATTTCAGTATCTAGAAACAACAGAAATGGTTTTTCACGTTTTGGGAAATAAAAACTGATTTTTTGGTGTTTGATAAATCTGTTTCTCAAAACATCTTTTGCAGATATAATGCTACTAAGAAACCCAATAGTATCATTGGATGCCTAAAAGGGAGAGATGGTTTAGTTGCTTCTTTTTAGGTTTAAATAGTTGAGAGATTTATCGGGCACAACAGTCTTTTTTTTTGTCCCAAATTGGTTTCTAGAAACAAGAAACAACCCCAACTTGTTTCTCCAAAGTCGTTTTTAGAATTGTAAATGACATAAATTTTGATTTATGTTTCTAAAAACGGGTGAAACAAAACAACTTTATCAAACCCTTTTTACGCTGTTTTCTCCATTTTTGGGAACAAAAAAATGCAGAAATGACAAAAAAGGAACGTTGTCAAACGGTGCCTCAGTTACTCAGTATAAGTCCTACTCAATTGAAATAGAATCTTCTCTCAATGAATGAACAAATGAGTTCATTTCCATACTAAATTTGGGAACGACAAACATATCAGACACTCAGACATTCTTTTGGGTTAGTTAGCAACTTTTCTCCATAAATTATCCTCTAGGGTATTTTGATATTTTTGAATGAATAATTATATAAATTCTCAAATGTCATAGATACAAAGTCTTTCAGCCTCAAAAGATACTCATCGATCTCTGAGGGTGACAAAATGAGATGTCTACACCTAATAGAAAGATATATACAAATCCAAAAGTAACATCAATCTTCTTGGAAAGATTTTAACAAATACTTTATCAAACACATCTAACAAACCAATCGGACATAATTCATCCCCATAAATAGCTACCATGTTAGATGCTAAAGACAAAAAAGGTATGATTGACACCAAAAGAGGATGGTTACATAGAAAAAAGGCCATGGGCAGAAAGGGTATGCATGATAACCACTTTGTTTCTCTCTCTCTCTCTCTCTCTCTCACTTTTTAATTATTTCTAGGAACAAAAAAATAATAGAAATCCGTTTGTTACCGGCTCATTGTTTCATTCCTAGGAATGAACCAGGATCAAAAGATTGTTGGAAATAGAAAAAAAGAAGCATCTTTTAGTAACTTCTCTATCTTAGATAAGAGGGAGAAGTAGGGGGTTACTCTTTGATGAGCACATGATTAATTACTTAATTTGATGGGCAAAGAATTAATTTCATGATCAAAATAAAACACATCCAATGCAACTTCAACCACCACACCACCTCCTTCACCACCAACACCACTACCACCACCACCACCTTCACCTCTACCACCACCACCACCACCACCACCACCACCACCACCACTCCTCAACCACCATGACCGCCACCTCCTCCTCCTCCTCCTCCACTGCCATCACCACCACTTATGCCAAAATTTTGGATATTGGACGAATTTTTATAATTTATATAAGTTTCATACGCATAAATTAATGTGTTTAAAAAACACTTTTTTATTTTTCTTTAGCTCAGAAGTAAAAATTACTACATGTTAACAAACACACTTTTTTTCCCAGAAAGTAAAGCCCAACAATAAAAATGCAAAAATTAATTTTTAGATAGAAATTTAGCCCTAAAACAGAATTGTTATCATGCAGACCCAAAGTCATATGGGGTTAAAAGTCCCAATACTAAACATGCCCCTCACTTTCTCCTCAGACAACAAGCTACATAAAGAATATTAAGAAACCCTAAAAATATAAAACCAAGTTACAAAGTGAAGTTTGGTTCCACACTTTGTCATCAACTGTTTTCATTAATAAAAAAAAAAAAAAAAAAAAAAAAAAAAAATCACATTAGCTATTTTGCGGTGTTACTAAGTAGCTATCTTGATAAGCATGTGAGGTCGGACTAAGAACAGAGAATTTTAGGTGAGAATTGAGGTTCTTACACAACCTCTACATCATATGGTAGTTGGGTTTGTGCTTAAATTTAGTGGACTAGTAATCACCTAGTAGTATGTTAGACATAGTTAAGATTTCACATTAGTTTTTCTTCTTGTTATAAGGCCATTTAACATTTGCTACCTTTTGGTTGCAAGAGGAATTAAAGGAAATAAGAAGTGAAAACTTTCATATTTTAAAAGAAGGAAATTTTTGTATTCATTACTTGATATAAACTACTTAAATTTCTTATCATATTTAGTAATGATATTTTTTAGAAATAATTTTTATTTATTTACAAACCCAAGGGATTCGGATGAAAAGTAAGTGAAATAATTAGAGTTAGTGATATAACTATGTGAGGTAATGAATACAAAAGTTTCTTTTTTAGGTTTTAAATTTCACTTCTCTTCTCTTCAATTTTCCTCGCACAAAATGACGCCATTATGTGTTAGAGTTTGAAGCGTATCCAAGTGTTTATTAGTTAGGGTCAAGGCTGGAATTTTCTTGCCCTCGGTTAGGGTCAGGCCATGCCAAGGTTGAGGCTTCAGTTCAGCCCGATCATGTTTTAGATTACTTTATATCACGTTTTCTCTCTTTATTCTTTACTTTATACTCTTTACTCACTCATTAGTCTTTAGGGTTCCTACTTACATGTTTGAGTTTGGATTTCATAGTTTTCTCTCCAACCTCCCTTTCCGCTGTCGATGTTTTCTTTTGGTTATCATTATCATCATATAACTCTAAAAGCGGGATATGCCAATAGAAAGGAAGCCTAATACAGCCCAAGGAACCATTAGTGAAGAGCTTTTAGGTACTCACAGTTGCATATCTCGATAATAAACCTGTCTAATCTTTGAAGAACAAATGGTCAATGGACGTCCCCCCTTTGTCTTCCACCGTCCTCTGTAGATATTTCATGTTCATCTCCTTCAGCAATTGTCCATCGCATTCCGTAACTGAATTACAGGGGACAAGAAGACAAAATTTTTAGAGAAATTACATTTGTCCTCTTAGATATTTCATGGTCATCTCCTTCAGCGTTTGTCAATCGACGTAGGATGAAGGAGTTCAAATTCGATTTGGGATTAGAGGGTTAAAAGAGAGTATATTAGGTGCTTCACTTTTTACAAGAGTATTTTGGTATTTAGAAAAAAAAAAAACCAGTTGATGTCAGCCTTTAAAGTATATTTTATAATAGAGACTGACGGTAAGGGGTGTGCGCGTAATTTGAAATTATGCAGGGGGTGTCTTTCTAATAGTAGCATTCTCTAAGAGGTGGTGCTGTAAATTTCTCAAATTTTTATGTTTGAATGATGGATTTGATTTAATGGTTGTGAACTGTTGAGCTTAATTACTGTTGCTGCCAAAAACCCCGTATGAGTTGATCCTGCACAAGCACAGACGACAGAGGTCCGGAGCTTTGTCCAGGGTTAGTCCTCCGACGCTCAAGTTAGGGTCGGCCACACAGTTTTCAGTAAGGGAGTAATAGTGAGGGTATTGATGCTTACCTTCTTCCTTCTTCTCGGCCCTCTTATATGGTTCCTCGCGTCTAGGGTTTCCTCTTGCCCTCCCCCTTGTCCTTCTCGGGTCCACCTTCCTCTCTCTCCGAGTCCCACTCCCATACGTCTGTCCTTCTTGTGGGGAATATTCCCTTCATGCAGACGACGTGACAGAGTGTGATAGAGTCTTAGTACTCCCTACCTGGCGGGCGACACGTGTCCCGGTGGGCGACGCGTGTCCTCACCCTACTGAGCCGTATGATTTGGCTGTATCAATTACCAAGCACCGTTGAAGTGGAAGACTTGTGGGCAATTGATGATGCCGAACTAGGGATGTGAATTGGATGGTTCGGTTAGGTTTCGATCCAGGAATGAGGGAGATCAAAACCAATCCATTAAGGAACTTTGGTTTTCGATCGGTTTTGATTTTAGTTTCGATCCGGTTTGGTTTTGATTTATTTTCATTTTTCGATATCGGGTTACTAGTTTATATCAGTTTATTATTGAGCTTGAACCATAATGAATCTTACATTCATAACTTATAGTGATAAGATTTGACGAAAAATGCACTTTAAATTTATGATTAAATCATGGTTTATCTTCCACCAAAAAAAAAAAAAAATCATGGTTTATCATTGTAAGGGAAAGATAACTAATATTGAAACTAATGGATAATAATTTACTAAGAAGATAACTAATATTGAAATTACAAAATGAACCCTACTATCCAATCATTCATTTAACCATCAAACTAGTTTTCTGTAGTGAACAATGAAATCAATGGAAGCATTATTACAATTTACAAATCAATTTCTCTATTTATAACCTAATATTCAATGATTTGTAACAATTCCCCTTACAATAAAAAAATTTCTCACTCTTATTATAAAAAATGGATGGTCAATTCACTAATTTATAATCTCATAATCATTATTTTTTTAACGGTTTCATTCGGTTTGGTTACTGGTCAGTTCGGTTTGGTTATTGGTCAGTTCGGTTTGGACCAATTTTCAATCGGTCCTAACATACCTCAGTCCAAAACCAATCCAATTAGGATCGGTTCGATTTGGGTTTTATCGATCGGGTTTGATCGATTTTATCGGTTCATGCTAGGTTTTGACACCCCTATGCCGAACCTCCCTTCCCCCTCTCACTACAAAAAAAGTGGTCAATGGCAGCACTTGAGTGAAGGCCTTTGGTGGCGTTTCCTACAAATGCCGTTAAATATAAACATTCAACGGCATTTTCCAGCAAAAGCCATCTTTTATAACACAATAGGCGGCATTTTGTACAGACTTGCCGCCATATATATGAGTATTTGGAGGCGTTTACTAAAAGATGCCGTAGTATATAACCCTATTGGCGGCGTTTATTTCATAACGCCGTGGTATATAAGAATATTTGAGGCGTTTAGTAATAAATGCTGCATTATATATGAGCATTTGGAGGCATTTATTGAAAAATGCTGCAATATATAATCCTATTGGCGGCGTTATGAAATAATGCCGTAGTATATAGAAATATTCGAGGCGTCTAGTAATAAATGCTGCCGTATATATGAGTATTTAGGGGCGTTTATTGAAAAATACTGCAGTATATAATCCTATTGGCGGCATTAATTTCATAATGCCAGGATACATAAGAATATTTGAGGTATTTAGTAATAAATGCCGCCGTATATATGAGTACTTAGGGGCGTTTATTCCATAACGCCGTGGTGCATAAGAATATTTATAGACATTCCTCTACACATAATAACATGGGCGGCGTTTCCTGCTAAACACCGTGGTATATAAAAATATTTTGAGGCTTTTCTGATAAAATGCCGCTATTGATTGCAATGCAATGAGGAAGGTGAAATAATGTTATTACATGTCGTAATAGGGAATATATAATGTCACACCCCGTTCTCATAGAACCGGGCCAGTGACTGGGTTAACACCAGTTAACCCAAACCTGCCAGGATCATCAGATACTGTATTCCACCACAGCATACACGCAACTAATATAAGCTCATCAGATCAGCGGAAGACTAAGTTTTACCTGTGAATAATCCTATAATACTTGATACACGAATTGTGATACAATAATTATATACATGTGGGCCCGAAGGCATGATATTTACACAATAAAAGTACAATTCATATATCAAGTATGTAAAGGAAATCATCAAAATAATCAAAGTACACAGCTCGGCTCGGCAACAAAGGCTAGAGCTCAGCTCGGCATCAAGGGTTGAGCCCAGCTCGGCATCACATGGTAGAGCTCAGCTCAGCCTCAAAAGTGGAGCTCAGCACGGCCTCAAAGGTGGAGCTCAGCTCGGCCTCAGAACTGCTGTCCCGCAGCACAACTCTCGCACGAGCAGTCAGCGCCGTGCTCTAACTCCTCAGGGATCCACCAGTCCTCTTTAGGAAACTTGACTGTGGGATCCACCCCATGCTCCTCAGATGCATGACCTGCAAAATCATCTAAAAAGGGGTGTACACGTGGGATGAGCTCACTAGCTCAGTAAGTGGTAAGATGGACCACACAGCAGTCCACACATCCAAACACAGCCATATGCACTACATGCCATGCTATACATTTTAAATCACATCCACCTAAGCAACATTACTAAGTCCTTGGTTTTAGTGCTACTACAGCCACAATGCGCGCATACTCCGGGTATGAGTCGCGAACTCCCTCCCGCGATACCCCCATAGGGCTGTCGGAGAAGGCCCACCGTGAGTACTCAAAAAAGTAAAGATAATGCCGTCCATCGGCTCTCAACAGAAATGTAAATGACTAAAAATAAAGGTGCTGACTCCAGCAATTTAAAAGCAGTACGATTGGCCCTCTTGAATGTACCACTGGGATTGCCGACTGTCCTACATGACCCGTCGGGCGTTATGTCTAACCGCCACAGTGACCTGACAACTGCGACCACTGCTTCCCCCCAAATGATAACCCAACACCTTAACCCCTGTTGGGAAGGGTCGTAGCACGGGATGGTGAAAATCCTAATACCGCATGCTCCTATATGACAATAGTACGATTGCATAGTGCCACCGCGTCCCATTCCACGGGCCACCAATGCACTCGTTTTCAAGCCGGCTATGGCATCTAGTCTATCAATGCATCATGCACATTGATGTCCACATTCAACATATAAACATCTCATTTAATTGGCATTTAAAAAGTAAACATAGCACACATGCATAACAATGTGAGGAATGACTAATCTACATAGCATATTCATGATGGCATGACTAGACTAGATATAATTAAATGAATGCCAAACAATACCTTGAACAAGTCCAAACGTCCTCTCTCCACTTACCTGTAGCGTACAAGGATTCCCGTTCGGTACGGGTGAGATCCGGTGCGAATCGGGTAGGATTTGGTGAACCTACCATAATTGAGCGGGGTTAGTACTTCACCATTTGGAATCAAAATTAATGAGATTCGATGACAAAATCATGTTTAGAACGTTAAAAGGTCACACGTCCGATTTGGGTTCAATCGGACATAAGGATCACCTTCGGGGCCACACGGGTGGGTCAAACAGGTGGGCTGTCTGGCCCACCGGTCCTACCCACCGGTTTGGACCGACAGGTAGGGGCCCGCCGGTAGGCCCCGTCGGCCTGGCCCATCGGTTGGGCCAGGGGGCCCTGCTAGGACCGGTGGGTAGGGTGGCCCACCGGTTGGGCCCGTAGGTTGTGCCCGAAGGCCCCTGCCCTCTCAGGTGGGTGCCCACAGGCGGGTAGGGGCCCACCTGTTCCACCCACCGGTCTTGGCGGGAAAAACGTTGTTTCTTCCCAACTTCCCCCATTCTTTGGGGATTCAAATGGGGGGCTTTTCCCAACCCATTCTTCACACTTTCAAGTCTTATAGGATGGCTCTAACCTAGATCTAGGTTAGATTCAAGTGATGTGAAACCATCTTACCTTCTTTACTCAAGAACAACTTCAAACCCTCCAAATCACTTCAAACCCACAATGCTTCTTCCACCTTGTCAATACCTCTTCAAATCCTTCAAGATCAACACATAAATCATCAATTAAACCTTAGATTCATCATTTCAAAGGGGATTTACAAGATCTCAAGAAACCCTACTCAAATCAAGGGTTTAAGCTTGGGTATGGTGAATGTTCAAAGAACCCAACTTTTCTTACCTCTAAATGTACATCTAGAGTTGAAGATCACTCTCCCGGCGCCGGAATGGGAAGATCAAGCTTCGGCGCCGTTGAAATCCTTCTCTTCTTCCTCTTCCTTTTCTTCCCTTCTTCTTCTTCCCTTTCTTTTCTCTCTCCTCTTTACTCTTCTCACCAACGTACAGGTGTCATAAATGAAAAGTAAATAAAGTCATAAATGCTATATATATAATTCCTAAATAAGTGAATAGTGCATATGGATGGGTCACTCAGGTGGGTGGGTGCACCCACCTGTCCACCCACCTGAGGGCCAAAACTTGGGATTTTGACAGAGTTCGGGCCTCGGCGCGAACCCCACCCCCGGCATACGAGGTGGTATACGTATATACCTTAATATACGGCTACAATACCTGCTTTATCCGTACATGGCCTTATGGTAGGTGCATGTACATGGCTTAGGCACTCCTGTCTCTTCTGGCACTGGCTCGGACTTGTTGGGCCAGCCGGTGTTTAAGGTCACCCTTGCCATCATAGCCCATAAAGAACCCGCTCTAACTCCCTCTGGTTAGGTCCCTGCACGGTTAACCGATTCAACCGCAAAATCAGACCGGGTTTAAGAAGTAGGGTATTACATTACCCCCCCTTCTGAAAAATTTCATCCTCGAAATTACATACCTGGTTGATCAAAAAGATGAGGGTACTTGGTTTGCATTTCATCCTCTACCTCCCAAGATGCTTTTTCAAGTGAATGATCCGCCCATCGCACCTTTACATAGGAAATGGAGCGGTTGCGAAGGGTTTTCACCTTCCGGTCCAAAATTTCAGCTGGCTGTTCTGTATAGGTCATGTCAGCTTCAAGGTATTCTGGCTCCACGGGTAGTACATGAGATGGATCATGCACGTATCTCTTCAGAATGGATACATAGAATACATTGTGAACATCCCTAAGTGAAGGTGGCAGAGTAAGCATGTAGGCTATTGAGCCAACCCGGGATAAGATCTCAAATGGTCCAATGTATCTTGGGCTCAACTTCCCCTTTCTGTGAAACCTTTGCAACCCTTTAGTAGGAGAGATCTTGAGAAATACCTTTTCTCCTGGCTGAAATTCAATATCTTTTCTGCGAGTGTCCACATAGCTCTTTTGATGGGACTGAGCTGCTTTAATTCGTTCTCTAATAACGTCGACTTTGTCACAAGTCATCTGTATCATCTCAGGTCCTAACATTCGACGTTCACCTACCTCATCCCAATACAAAGGAGTTCTGCACTTTCTGCCATATAACGCCCCATACGGAGCCATCCCAATTGTAGCTTGGTAACTTTTGTTATATGCAAACTCCATAAGAGGTATATATTCTTCCCAACTGTCACTCATCTCCATTGCACATGCCCTGAGCATGTCTTCTAATATCTGTATGGTTCGCTCTGACTGACCATCCGTCTATGGGTGAAAAGCAGTACTCAAATTCAATTGTGATCCCAAGGCACGCTGTAAGCTTTTCCAAAACCTGGAAGTGAACCTTGGGTCCCTATCTGAAACAATGCTCACTGGCACTCCATGTAAGCGCACTATGTTGTCCATGTAAAGTTGTGCTAGTTTGGTCATGGAGAACTTGGTCTTGATAGGAATGAAATGAGCAGTCTTGGTAAGCCGATCCACAATCACCCATATCGTGTCCATTCCCTTAGGCGTACTTGGTAGTCCGGTGACGAAGTCCATTGTAATCTTTCCCACTTCCATTCTGGTACTGGGAGTGGCTGAAGAGTACCATAAGGTCGATGCCTCTCAGCTTTTACTTTCTGGCAGGTAAGACAAGTCGCCACATACAAAGCTATGGTAACTTTCATGCTTGGCCACCAGTAACTTTGTTTGAGGTCTTTGTACATCTTGGTACTTCCTGGGTGAAGTGAGTACTCAGAGCTATGTGCTTCTCGCACTATCTTGTCTTGTATATCTAAATCATCGGGTACACACAATCTGTCTCGAAACATCAATGCCCCATCACTGGCTAAAGCAAAATCTGGGTCGTTCATTGTTTGATCTTAAACCTTAACTCTGATCCGCTGCAATTCAGGATCCAAAGATTGCTTCATTATTACCTCTTGCCTAATTGCTGGATGCACCTGTAGAGCTATCAAGGATACAGTCAACCATTTAAGGTTTTCTGGTTGAGGTTCAAGCTCTAAGGTTGCCCCTTCATATAAGAGGGTTTCATCCATTAACATTGCCTCCTGCATGAGTGGTGGGCTGACTGCTAAGTATGAGAGCGACATAGTCTGTGTCTTCCGACTCAATGCATCTGCCACTACATTAGCCTTGCCGGGATGATACTGAATGTCGCAGTCATAATCCTTCATGAGTTCAAGCCATCTCCTCTGTCTCATGTTCAGATCCTTCTGGGTGAAGAAGTACTTCAGGCTTTTGTGATCACTGTATATCTCACACTTCTCCCCATACAAATAATGTCACCAGATCTTAAGGGCAAAAATGACTGCAGCTAGTTCCAAGTCATGAGTGGGATAATTCTTCTCATACTCCTTTAGTTTTTGGGATGCATACGCTATTACCTTACCGCGTTGTATGAGAACGCAACCCAAACCAACTTTGGAAGCATCGGTATAGACTGTCATTCCACCTGTGCCTTCAGGAATAGTCAGCACAGGGGCAGTCACCAACCTTTCTTTCAATTCCTGGAAGCTCTTCTCACATTCCTCTGCCCAGTCGAATTTCACACCCTTTTTAGTCAACTTGGTCATTGGCGCCGAGATCCGAGCAAAATTCTCAATGAAGCACCGGTAGTATCCAGCCAAACCCAAGAAGCTTCTAATTTCGGTAACATTCTTGGGGCTTTCCCATTCCACTACTGCTTTCACCTTAGCAGGATCTACTTCGATTCCGGCTTTAGACACTACGTGCCCCAGGAATCCAACTTATTCAAGCCAGAATTCGCACTTGCTGTACTTGGCAAACAACTGTTGCTCTCTCAACCTCTGTAACACCATTCTCAAGTGTTGAGTGTGCTCCTCTTCGGTCTTGGAGTAGATCAAGATGTCGTCAATAAAAACAATTACCCATTTATCGAGCACATCCTGAAATACTCGATTCATTAGATCCATGAATGCTACTGGTGCATTGGTTAACCCGAAAGATAACACTAGGAACTCATAGTGACCGTATCGAGTCCTAAATGTTGTTTTGGGTATATCACTGCTCTTTATCTTGAGCTGATAGTAGCCGGACCGAAGGTCTATCTTCGAAAATACTCTGGCTCCCTGCAACTGGTCAAATAGGTCATCAATGCGTGGCAATGGATACCGGTTCTTAATGGTTAGCTTATTTAACTCCCGGTAATCTATGCACATACGCAAACTGCCATCTTTCTTCTTGACAAACAACACCGGGGCACCCCAAGGTGAAACACTTGGGCGAATAAACCCCTTTTCCAATAGTTCCTGCAACTGCATCTGCAACTCCTTCAATTCAGCTGGTGCCATCCTGTATGGAGCCTTAGATACTGGAGCTGCTCCAGGAGTCAAGTCTATGGCAAACTCCAACTCTCTATCAGGTGGTAAATGCATCAGATCATCTGGGAAAACATCGGGAAACTCTTTAACCACCTTTACCTCTTCTAGAGGTGTAATCGTTGCATCAACATCAAGTACCGATGCTAAGTAACCCTGACATCCATTTTCTAGCAATTTTACCACTTGAAGAGCGGAGATGAGGACCTTCTTCACTCGTTTCATTGTATCTGCTTAGTATACCAATTCTTTCCCTTCGTCATCTGTCACCCTAATCAGCTTTTCAGCACAGATCACATTAGCTCGATGAGCCGACAACCAATCCATACCCAATATAACATCAAAATTCTGCATATTAAACTTAATGAGTTGTGCATCAAGGTTCTTCCCACTAATTTCCACTGGGCACGCCCCATATACCTCCTTCAACTGTATAACTTTACCCGTAGGCATACTAACAATCATCTCGTGATCTAGGATCCTGGGTGACATCCCAAGTTTCTCTACAAATCTCTTAGATGCGAATGAATGAGTAGCTCCTGAATCGAATAAAACATAGGCTCGTATGCCTGATATGGGTAGGATACCTAGTATAACAATGCATATAATTTCAGCAGGTCATCAATATTAATCATAATGAATTTCTTAATTTAAAATGTACCTGCAACTACTTCTGTACTGGCCTCAGCTTCCTCGGCTGATAGAGCATACATCCTTCCCTGCGGTTGATTCCCTCGAGGTAAGGGAGGTCGGTACGCAGAGGGCTGACTGGAGGGCAAGGCTGGTCTGGCCCGACAGTCTTTCGCATAATGCCCATATGAATGGCAGTTGAAGCAACGAATCTGAGACGTCGGAACTGGAGCGGGGCCCCTCAGCACTTGACCCGTTGCAGATGGAGGTCGAGGTGGCCTTGGAGCTGTAGGTGCCACACTAGTGTTCGGGCGAAAAGAGGTGGAACCCGAACCACCCACTGGCCTAGGAGGGTAGCCAGATAGCCTATAGGGCTGCCTATACATAGGCCCAGAACTGTATGATCCGCGGTATGCCTTGGAGGAATTTCCTATATCCGGGAATGGATTTGTTCTCTTCCACAGTCCAGGGGTGAGGGACTGTTCACCCTTTTGCTTATCCTCCATGGTCTTGGCCTTCTGCACAATCTGGCCATATTCGGTCAAATCCAGTACCTCAAGTACAGGCCCAATAGATGCCTTTAGGCCTTTTAGGAACCTTGCTGCCTTCTCTTCAGCTGTCCTCATATGCCTTGGGGCAAAATGGAACAAACTCTCGAATTGTTGTTGGTACTCAAGGACAGTCTTACCTCCTTGAGTTAAGGCCATGAACTCAGTCTCCTTGCGGTCTCTGAAGCTGCGAGGATAATGGTTGTCCAAGAACAACTCCTTGAACTGCTCCCAAGTGGGTTCTGGATGGGCAGCCAACAATATGGGCTTGGAGGCTTGCCACCAAGAATTTGCCTCTTTCTTGAGTTGCAACCCAGCACAAATGAGTTTCTGTGCATCCGTGCAGTCAAGCACCTCAAATATCTTCTCTAATTCTTGGATCCATTGGTCCGGTTCCAGAGGATCACTCCCCACCCTAGAGAATATAGGTGGTAAGTTCCTCTTGAATGACTCCACTACCCTTGACGTATTATTCGTTGCCGGGAAGTTAGGAGCATAAGCAGGATAGTAGGAGTATGGAGGAGGCATCCCATACTGAGGAACACCGAATGGTGGGATTGGAGGTGTACCTCCCACCTATGGTCCCGTTCCTGACCCTACAGGCGGGTCCTATGGAGTGAGTACCCGGGAAGGTTGACCCGGTTGAGAAAAGTCTAACTGTTGCTGAATAGCAGTCATAAATGCTTGCTGTTGCTGAAGCATTTGTTGCTGAAAAGCCTGTTGTGACTGCTAAATTATAGTAGCAACATCTCTCGGAGTAATGACCGGTGGAGGGTTCGGGAGTGTAGTCACAGGTGGGTCCCCATGTGCCCCACCCTGACCAAGGGTCTCTGGAGGTAGCGGAGGTGAGGTTTGCCCCACAGAACAGGACCTCCTGGGATTTTGTGGTCGACCTACCGGACGAGGACCCCGTGAGGTACCTCGGGCATTACTACCGGATCTAGTACGTACCATCGTATCCTTGTACCTGGAACATGTCGCACCATATTAGTTAAACACCATAGAATTGATTTCGGCACACAATTATATGTCATCACATAAGGTGCTGTAGTATATGATAACCTGCAATTTACCGCAACTTAATTTCTGAGATACAGGGCCAATGCCCCAACAGGTGTGTCAATGGTCCCACTTGACCGTAAAACATTAATATAGGAATAATATCAAGGATAAGAAGCAATATAATCATGCTAGGAGGAGGGAAATTTTTTTTTAAAATTTCCCAATTTTCACAACCGGTGGGCTGCACCGGCGGGTAGGGGCCCATCGGTTGGACCCACTGGTCCTACCCGTGTAAAAACACGAACAGGGCCCTACAGACCCTGTTCAGTCTTGTCTCTTCCCCAACTCCTTTCTCTTTCTTCCTCTCTTCCTTGGGCGATCTTGGAGGTCTCCTCGGCGCTTCTACTCGCGAGTCTACTCATCAACTCGACGCTTTTGAGAAGGTTTAACTCTCCCTCCTTCAAGTAAGTTTCTTCTTCTCCTCTTTTCTAGAATTTCCACTTGGGGTAGAAATGCATGTGTAAGCTTTACTTTAGGTTTTCTTTCCATATTTTTCTCCATAGAATAGTATTGCCATGTGATTGTGATGTCTCTACTGTGGTCGTTTGTAGTTTATTAGGATTTTATCCCTTCATTTGGAGAAAAACCCCAATTCGTGCCTTAGGTTTCCAAATTTGGGGATTTCTTCAATTCTCACTCCTTTTCTCCAATTGATGATTCCTTTGTGATGCATTTCACTTGTTTTGTGCTTGATATGCTATAGTTTTCATGAGTTGTCCATTGTGCTTGGAATCCCCATGTATTCCTATGAAAAACCCCTCCTTTGTATTGGTTTCCTTGGTTTTTCATCACCTACTTGTATTCATGGAACTCCATAGTCTATTTGGGCATGTTTTGTTTTTGCACTTTCATGATCCTGCTACCATGGCATTTCGTCTTAGTCCTATGGTTTCCGGTTGTTCTCCATTATGTTCGAATTTACGCATTGGAATCGAATCCCCTCGTGTTATTTATGCTCTTTGCTGTCATTTTTACTCTTTTGGCATGTTTCTTTGCGTTGTCACCTACCGTGCATCATGTCCATAGGTTCTTTGCTTGTTGCCTTTTCCATTTGCGAGTATTTGGGTTTTGGGTTTCCCCTTTCTAATGCTGTCATTTTCCATTCTTTACTAACCCCACTTTCTTTTCTTCTTGCCAGGATGTCATCTCGCACCGGCAAAGGACCATCTTCCTCTGGCGGACGATGTAAGACCACCGCTACTAAGCGAAAGAGTGCGGAAACCAGCTCTTCAGCCCCCCGCATAGGGAGACCCAGACCTGCCCGGTCTGACCCTACAGACTATGACGAGGAGCACTTCCTTAGTGCAGAGGCAGCAGCCAACTGGCCAATTTTCCTGAGGAGGTCAGTGATGATGGAGAAGACCGTGGTGGTCGACGACTTCCACAAGGCTCGGCTTCAGGAGAGGTTCTCAGCATTGGGCTGGGATTCTATCCTTCACGTAGACCGACCATGCTATGAGCAGCTAGTCTGCCGGTTCTACTGCAACTTGGAGGTGTCTTATCCGTACGGGGAGTTCACCATAAGCAGCTTGGTGAAGGGGGTAGACATCCAGTTGACGGTGGGTACCTTGGCCAGCATCTTGGGCATATCGGCAACTGGGCACCGATACTACAGTCCTCCCAGGAGTAAGCCTCTGGGACCATTCATGAGTTTGGAGACGCCAGACTTCATTTACGAGACTATCTACGGTAGCAGCACCCGTCCGGAGTCCGAGACGTCCTTCTACCCTGAGGTTCGCTTATTTTCTCGGTTGGTCCAGTTCAACCTACTCCCCAGAGGAGGTCATCGGAACCAGGTGGCTTTCATCGCTTTCTGCATCTTCACGGCCGCAGAGGGAGGTGTCGAGCACTTGTGCCTCCCCTACATCATTCTCAGCACGATGGAGCACCACACTTCCCACCCTAAGGATGGAGGATTCCCCTACGGTAGGATCCTCACTCGGATCTTTGAGTTCTTCGGGGTGGACTTGAGCGGCGAGGAGGGGAAGACTCCGGCTGATAGGTTCGACAAGAGTAACTTCCTGAGGATGGGTCTCCATACCCTCATGGATTCACCCTTGAGAGCAGGAGCTCAGAGAGGTAGGGGTAGGAGGGCTGCCCTTATGGAGGATGTCCACATGGAGGAGGAGTCCAGCGAGGAGGATGAGGACTACGTTCCTCAGGATGAGGGGGATGATCTGGTGGGTGGTGGCATCCCTGAGGAGGCGCCTCAGGAGTCGAGAGGCCCCGGTCCTAGTTCCTCCAGAGCTGCGGCCTCACCGCATAGAGCCCCACCACTTGAGGGTGGTGCATACGACTTCGAGGGCATGATGTCCACCATACGGGCCTTGCAGGATGGCCAAGTCCAGTTACTGAGACGGCTGGACGAGAGTGCCTCCAGGGAGGAACACATCCTGGAGAGGCAGGCTACTTTGGAGAACTCCTTTCTCCAGCTAGGCTAGGACTTGAGCACCACGGCTAATGCCATGTCCGCCGACTTTGGCCGACTACAGAGGGCAGTACGGTTGGTGAACGCGAGGTTCGATTACTACGACCACCGCCTCGACGTCAACTCTAGGCCTCCGGCGAACGTGGTGATCATCGATGATGACGACGATGACCAGTGAGGGCTTAGCTCACCCACACCAGCCGTTTATCTATTTTCCTTTTTTTGTAGACCTTGTTGTACATTTCATTTCTTCTCATTCCTTGTATTTATACTGAACTGGACTCATTGTGGAATAATATATTTTGATAGCGATTTTTGTGGTGCATTCATATGTGGAATACTTGTGTAGTTTAGTTGTGGTTTATTTTGCTTCTTGTGATCATTGTTATATCATATTATCTGTTGTTTATCAGGTATTTGTGTGTAAATTTTTGGAAATCCCATTTTACGCCATTATGCTGCCGAAATTTCGTCAAACTAGGACTCTATAGGTTATAACACCAACTTATTTACCTTTTATCTACACTCACGTATGCCATGAATGTAACATATAATGCAACCCTTTTTAATACTTCATTCTTTGGCTTTTACTCTTTAAAGCTTTTACATTAACCCAACCCCATTTCCCTATTATAGAGTCTACGGGATTCTAATAGTATACTGTGAGTGGAGCAGAGCATCACGTTCTAATAGTATACTGGGCCAGTGACCGGGTTAACACAGGTTAACCCAAACCTACCAGGATCATCAGATACTGTATTCCACCACAGCATACACGCAACTAATATAAGCTCATCAGATCAGCGGAAGACTAAATTTTACCTGTGAATAATCTCATAATACTTGATACCCGAATTGTGATACAATAATTATATACATGTGGGCCCGAAGACATGATATTTACACAATAAAAGTACAATTCATATATCAAGTATGTAAAGGAAATCATAAAAATAATCAAAGTACACAACTCGGCTCGGCAACAAAGGCTAGAGCTCAGCTTGGCATCACAGGGTTGAGCCTAGCTCGGCATCACATGGTAGAGCTCAGCTCGGCCTCAGAAGTGGAGCTCAGCACGGCCTTAAAGGTGGAGCTCAGCTCGGCCTCAGAACTGCTGTCCCACAGTATAACTCTCGCACGAGCAGTCAGCACCGTGCTCTAACTCCTCAGGGGTCCACCAGTCCTCTTCAGAAAACTCGACTGTGGGACCCACCCCATGCTCCTCAGATGCATGACCTGCAAAATCATCTAAAAAGGGGTGTACATGTGGGATGAGCTCACTAGCTCAGTAAGTGGTAAGATGGACCACACAGCAGCCACACATCAAAACACAACCATATACACTACATGCCATGCTATACATTTTAAATCACATCCACCTAAGTAACATTACTAAGTCCTTGGTTTTAGTGCTACTACAGCCACAGTGCGCGCATACTCCGGGTACGAGCCACGAACTCCCTCCCGCGATACGCCTATAGGGCTGTCGGAGAAGGCCCACCGTGAGTACTCGAAAAAGTAAAGACAATGCCGTCCACCGGCTCTCAACAGAAATGTAAATGACTGAAAATAAAGGTGCTGACTCCAGCAATTTAAAAGCAGTACGATTGGCCCTCTTGAATGTACCACTGGGGTTGCTGACTATCCTACATGACTCGTCGAGTGTTATGTCTAACCACCACAGTGACCCGACAACCGCGACCACTGCTTCCCCCCAAATGATAACCCAACACCTTAACCCCTGTTGGGAAGGGTCGTAGCACGGGATGGTGAAAGT